>NC_133338.1:50963324-51263324 GCF_030506205.2 Paramisgurnus dabryanus
CAGCAAGTTAGCTCTTCATGGATTGAATTACAAGGAATTTATTTCCGAGTGAACTTAAATGAAAGGCCGGATAGATGACTAAACTCTGCAGTATTCTCTTAAAAATGAAGGTTTTTAAAAGGGTTCTTTACGGCGATGCCACAGAGGAACCATTTTTGTTTCTTCAAAGAACTTTTTAAGTTAAATCTTCTTAAAAGAAAGAGTTTACAAATAATCTTTTGTGCAACAGAAAGAAAGTTTAAGGTTCTTTATAGAACCGTACAGGCCAATAAAGACCATTTTTGGAAATGGTTACAAAAATCAGCGGAGCTCAGAAAAGCCATCAGTTTTGGGAAACGAATGTGAACTCTTAAAGGATTAATCAATTTTCTTAAAAAAAAAATCCAGATAATTTACTCACCACCATGCCATCCAAAATGTTGGTGTCTTTATTTGTTAAGTCCAGAAGAAATTATGCTTTTTTTTTTGAGGATTCCAGGATTTTTCTAATTTTAATGGACTTTAATGGACCCCAACACTTAACAGTTTTAATGCAGTTTAAAACGAGGCATAAGGGTCTTATCTAGCGAAACGATTGTCTTTTTTGGCAAGAAAAATAAAAAATATGCACTTTTAAACCACAACTTCTCATATTCCTCCGGCTGTGTGACGAGCCAGCGCGACCTCACGTAATTGCGTAATGCCGTCGAAAGGTCATGTGTTACATATATAAAACGCACATTTGTGAACCATTTTAAACAATAAACTGACACAAAGACATTAATTAGTATCATTCCACATACAACAAAGTCGGAACGGTCCTCTTTTTCCACACTTGTAAACACTGGGGTGTAGTTTCGCATACGTCATCCGTGACCTCTTGACGTGATGATGAATTACGTGAGGTCATGCTAGCGCGTCACAGGACCGGAGGAAGAAGATAAGTTGTGGTTTAAAAGTGCATATTTTTTATTTTTCTTGCCAAAAATGACAGTTTTTTGCTAGATAAGACCCTTATGCCTCATTTGAGATCGTTTAGAGTCCTTTGAAACTGCAAATTAAAACTGTTTAGTATTGGGGTCCATTAAAGTCCATTAAAATGAGAAAAATCCTGGAATTTTTTCCTCAAAAACATAATTTCTTCTGGACTGAACAAAGAAAGACATCAACATTTTGGATGATATGGTGGTGAGTAAATTATCTGGATTTTTTTTAAGAAAATGGACTAATCCTTTAAAATTTTCATAGCGATACCATTGAAGAACCATTTTTGGTTCCCCAAAGATCCATTCAGTCAAAGGTTCATAAAAAAACCCTTTCTTTCTTACCTTTTTATGGTATCAAGGACCTTTTCACAACAATGACATTTCTTTGGATGTTAAAGGTTCTTAATGGAACCTTGGTGCTACACAATGCCATCGAAGAACCATTTTAGTTGTATATATTGGTCCATAAAGAACCTTTAACATCTGAACAACATTTTTGTTTCACAAAAGGTTCTTTGTAGTGAAATACATCTATTAAAAATCTTTGACTGAGTAGTCCCTTAGGGAACCAAAAATGGTTGGGCTATGGCATCGCTGTGAAGAACCTTTTATAGCACCTTAATAGTTCTTGTCCTTCATTGTTTAACACGTTTATTTTAAAGAGTGTGCATGATCTTCAATTTAAAGATACAAAAAGGACAACACAGGTTAAGTGGGAATAGACCAAGATAGAAATGCCCATTTATCTACAGGGTCCAAAGCGTATGGAGAGGATGGGTCAGCCCACCCACACTGCTTCCTCAGCCCTCATCCTGAGTTCCCTGCCCTCATCTCTTGGCACTTGTGCATATCTTGGACGTGAACCAAGATGGCTGCTGCCCGTAAGGGCCCTAGTGGCCCTTAACCCTGTCAAGCTCTGCCAGGTTTTGTGTTCCACTTCCTTTTTTTTTTTGGCAACCCCCCGCCACCTTAATTGTCTAATATACTGAGCTATGATAAGAATCCAGGCACGATTTTGCACGGTCATGCAGCAAGTCGAGGCCAAAGGTTGTGGGTGTGTGGCGACTGAAGATCCCCACTTAAATACAGTAGCTGTCATTTAAGAAAAAAAGGAAAAAGCCTGTTTGGATTACCCTTTGTTTATGTAGACTCTCAATGCCAGTTGGAAGAAGGTGTAGACCATATTATGGGAAGATGTGGGGGAGGACATTGGAGCTCCTGAATAGGTTGGGCGTGTGAAGATCAGTGACTGATAATGGAACAAGCCACTGCAGGCAACCTCACCCAGCTTTCTGCTTCACCTGGAAACCGACTGTAATGCTGGAATGCAATATTATTTCATTTGACTACTGGTAAATACCTCAGGGGGTGAAGTTATAATATTTAAGATGAATTCAGTTTTACATGACAGCAAGGCTAACCTGAGATGCTGGTTTTATTAGAGAGCATTAGGCTTCCAACTTTGACAAATTAACAGCTGAAGTTTTTCCCAGGCGAACAATTGCGATGCTGCTTTGTAACCAGGTCATCCCATAAAAATGAATGATTTTTGTTCCTGCGTTTGTAAAATGCAGGGTTTTGATACGAAACATCTCCCAGCCTGCATACTTTTTTCTTCAGTTAAACCAATTTTAGGAAGGTCAAAATGGGTGAAACGATATTTCTACGAGAGAATACATGTCAATCAGAGAGCGTGTTGTATTTTCTGACTTTAGTATTCTGTTGGACATATTTGTTTCCTATTTGAATTGAAACGTTTTTAAAGTCGTTGCAGGTGGGGCTGTAATAATGCAGTGTTTATTTACCACACACACACACACATCTGCTTCTTCTGTAGGATTCTTAAGAGATGTTATGTATTAGTGTTTGACGCACAGGATAACCCTCGGGGCTTCCACCTAACTTAAATAGCTTAACTACATGTGAAAACAAAAAGGACGCCTTTTGTTACACTCAACAACAAAAAAGATTTTTTACAGATGGCTTATTTTATTTAATTACGATGACCTAATGCAACACAGTTCTTGAACGTTTTGTGACATGTTTTTTTTAATGTACGCAAACCATTTAAATATGCAAAGCAGCCGTTTATTTACTCAGTTTGCACTGGAACTACATACAGTAGCTAACCAACTTCCGTTGATGTTAAAGGAATATTCCATTTTCTTAAAAGAAAAATCCAGATAATTTACTCACCACCATGTCATCCAAAATGTTGATGTCTTTCTTTGTTCAGTCCAGAAGAATTTATGTTTTATGAGGAAAACATTGCAGGATTTTTCTCATTTTAATGGACTTTAATAGAGCCCAACATTTAATACTTAACTCAACACTTAACAGTTTTTTTTCAACAGAGTTTCAAAGGACTATAAACAATCCCAAACGAGGCATAAGGGTATTATCTTGCAATACGATTGTCATTTTTGACAAGAAAAATAAAAAATATGTACTTTTAAACCACAAAGTCCAGCGCGACCTAACGTAAATGCGTAGTGACGTAGAGAGGTCACGTGTTACATATATAAAACGCACATTTGCGGACCATTTTAAATAGGGATGCGCCGATACCACTTTTTTGGAATACGAGTACGAGTACGAGTACTTGCATGTCAGTACTTGCCGATACCGATACTGAGTACTTAATAAAAACATGATTCAAATTTACAGGTAACAGCTTTAGTCATATAATTTAACAAAAAAACAAGTGACTAGTTTTCCAGTTTGTTGTAAACTCTGCCTCTTTGGACAACACAAGAGGCATTAACCCCTTACACGCCACTCAAACATAGACATTTCTCAGACCGTGGTATCGATCCCTGGTATCGGGGGACTTTTAACGAGTACGAGTACTTTAGAAAATGTGGTATCGAGGCCGATACCCGATACCAGTATCGGTATCGATGCATCCCTAATTTTAAACAATAAACTGACACAAAGACATTAATTAGTATCAGTTGACATACAACAACGTAGGAACTGTCCTCTTTCAAGACGCTTGTAAACACTGGGGCGGAGTTTCGCGTTCGTCCTCTGTGACCTCTTGACGTCATGACGTATTGCGTGGGGTCACATCACGCATCACGACCTGATCTAGACGAGAAGTTGTGTTTTAAAAGTGTATATTTGTTATTTTTATTGTCAAAAATAGATAAGACCCTAATGCCTCGTTTGGGATCGTTTATAGTCCTTTGAAACTCCGTTGAAAAAACTGTTAAGTGTTGAGTTAAGTATTAAATGTTGGGCTCTATTAAAGTCCATTGAAATGAGAAAAATCCTGCAATGTTTTCCTCAAAAAATATAATTTCTTCTCGACTGAACAAAGAAAGACATCAACATTTTGGATGACATGGTGGTGAGTAAATTATCTGGATTTTTCTTTTAAGAAAATGGACTAATCCTTTAGTATAGCCTTGCTGTAGGTTGACCGAGAATTTCCAGTTCCAATCATGCTTTCCACCGAAGTGGATTAGTTAGTGCAGAAATTAATTGCTTTTTTATGCTATTTTGTTCTTTTTTTGTGTTTAAATTGATCATATTATGCAAGTTCACAGAACTAGGAACTCAACAGCTAGCTTTTATAAGAATGGAAAATATAGCAGTGGCAGCTCGTGACTGCTCATCCGAGGGGCGCAAATTCAATGTGTTCGGAGTGTCATGTGTGGTGCTCATGCTTTCAAATATGTGTTTGATGCATCATGTGCATCACATGTTTTGTCAAAATAAGGGCCTGCTGAGCACGCGGCAAAACCGTTTATGATAAAAAAGAGACGCTCACGTTCACAAAATACACACAAGACACTCCCTTAACAGTAAACTCTGATTACGCAGATTATGCGAGTCTCTTTTATCATAAACCCTTTAGACGCGTCTGCAGCAGGCACTTATTTTGACAAGACACGTGATGCACATAGGATCACTCGACGTGCAGAACACATATTTTGAAATTAGGAAACACACAAATGATGAGCTACATACATGTTGTGACGAATTCCGCATCAAGCGCCCCTGAAAAAAAATTACCGGTCGCCACTTAAATTTAGTATAGTAAAATAAAGCTGACATCTGTATTCATTTTGCAAGTGAGTGTGAAGTCACTATTCTGTGTTATATATCTGTATTCATTGTGTCATGTCATGTCACCATTTTCAGTGTCTCACACCATCAAGTGCCACGTTTCTAACAAAAGGTGCCTCTGTGGTGAAATATTAAAGGATTACTCCACTTTCATAAAAGAATCCCGATAATTTTCTCACCCCCATGTCATCCAAGATGTTTGTGCCTTTCTTTGTTCAGGTGAGATGAAATCACGTTTTTTGAGGAAAACATTCAAGATTTTTCTCCATATAGTGCACTTTAGTGGACCTCAACAGTTTACAGTTTTAATGAAACGTACAGGGCTCTAAATGATCCCAACCAAGGGTTTTATCTAGTGAAACGATTGTGATTTTCACCAAAAAATTAAAATATGTACATTAAACCACAACTTCTTGTTTTGCAATAGCCGTGTGACGTAAAACGTAAGGTCACGCTGTCATGTCACACGTCTGTAAACTGTTGAGGTCCGCTAAAGTCAACAATATGGAGAAAAATCCTGGAATGTTTTAATCAAAAAAATTATCCCTTCTCGACTGAACAAAGAAAGACAAGATTTTGGATTGTGTGGGTGTGTAAATTATCAGAAATTTTTTATGAAAGTCGAATATTCCTTAAAATTAAACTTCGAAATTAAACTGTTTGGGGCCTCCTTCCACATTGTTCGCTAATGCTTCGGGTAAACGTGGTTTGGCGAGGCGTGAAGGTGGCACTGACTATGGCAGCGCTGGCAAAAGAAGGTCTGTTCTTTAAATGAACACGACAAATTTTTGGTATTTAAGCTTATTCACCGTATCCCCCAGAGTTAGATAAGTCCATACATACCTTTTTCATCTCCGTGCAAGCCGTTACTCTGTCTGACGCACACACCACTAGCCTAGCTTAGCACAAAGACTGGAAGTAAATGGCTCCAGCTAGCATACTGCTCCCAATAAGTGACAAAATAATGCAAACATTTTTCTATTTATAAGTTTTGATTTGTATAGTCACAGTGTGTACAAATAACAAGGTCATATGAGACACATCCATGTTTTAACCGGATACATACTGGGAACTATATTCTCAGAAGGCGGAGTGATTTGCACAACACTTGTGTGAACTCCCTCTTGCACCATGGGGCTTCTCAGCAAATCACTTCGCTCATTTAGCAGTGATTGAATTACTATGATGGTAGGAAAATTCCTTATTAAGTAATTTACATCCGGGTCAGGGGGCGCTGTATTTTGCGCTAATTGTTATTGGTTTAAATATAGAATCACTCTATAAATTGACAACTCTAATTGTTTCAATAACCGCTGTCACTTCCTGACAAATTTATTGACATTATTTTTTCGAAATTCCTGCTCATTGTGCGAAGGCATAACTCCGGAGGATTTTCATTTTGCCCTCGACCCAGACGCCCGAGGCTCTTCAAACAGGATACAGAGGTAGATGGCGAAAGAGATTTGAAGTGATAGCCCATTTTAGCGCGGAGAAAGGCTGCGATTGTCTCCGCTGCCCATCGCTCCCTCCCCACCACGGCCTCGCATGCCACTGGAAAAAGAAAGGAAATAAAGCGGTCGAGTGAGAGAGAGAGCGAGTTAGCGAGAACAGTGTCGCTTTGCAGCTGCTCCTCTGGATGTTTTTGGATTACATCAGTGCCGCGGAAAGAAAGGAGCGAAGGACGGGCAGAAAAGGGATCAGAGCGCAGAGGGAGCGGGGCACACTCCACAAATCAGGGCTCTTATTTTGGGAGGGGGCCGAGGCCTCGCTCTGGAGTTGTGCAGGACAGAGCTGTCATTGTTAGCAGGTTGAAGTGGGTAAAGCCAGGGCTCAATAGTGTGGCGGGACCCCCCCGTCACCGTACCCCCTACTACCACATCCTGACAACACAGCGACAGCAACCCAACTCGGCCCTGTCAGCTGCCCGCGCCTGTGGATGGCACGCAGCTGGGATCGCATTGCTTTGGGTATAGCCGCTCCCGCCCCCCGCACTGAATGAATACTCCTACATCTTTGTTTGGCAGGCGAGCACTGGCGTTGAAATGGGCACAGAGGAGGAGAAAAGATCAAGGAAAACTTTGGGTGGGGGGTCAGAAAGAAGTTGGCATTTTTAAGCTTAACCAGCACTGTATAGTTTCAGAATGATTTATGGTGTTTTTATGGTCATACTGCTCATTTTATGGTTGTGTCGCAGAACTTTATGGTATAAAAGTCAAAGCTAAAGTTAAACAGAAGGCTTGGAATAAATAGTTTTTTCCAAGAAATTCATTACTGTACTTCAGTAAAGATAATTTTTTTAGTACAAATTTTTTTATGCATTTTCTGGTGTAGACGATTTCATTGGATGCATGTGCGGTGACGTGATTACGTGTTTGAGCGAAGCTTAACTTCTGGTCTCTGTTTGTTTAATGGTCTGGCTAGTTGCTAAACTGAACTCTTGAACAAATACCTCATCGAAAAGAACAAATGTTTTGGTTTCCTAAAGATGAGGGAAGACGGCGATCATGGATTACCAATATTTGATGGGATGTTGGGCTGCTGATCTGTAGTTAAAATTTTATTGAGGAAAACATTCCAGATTTTTTTCTCAGTTTAATAGACTTTACTGGACCCCAACATTTTACAAATTTAGCAGTTTTAATGCCGCTTCAAAGGACTCTTAACAATCCCAAACAAGGCATAAGGGTCTTATCAGGCGGAACGATAGTCATTTTTGACAACAAAGATATGGGGCTCTATTTTAACGATCTGAAACGCAAGTGCGAAGCGCAACGCGCAAGTGAGTTTGTGGGCGGATCTTGGGCGCTGTTGCTATTTTCCCGGCGTGAGAAATAACTCTTGCGCCGGGCGCAAATCAATAAGGGGTTGGTCTGAAGTAGGTTCATTATTCATAGGTGTGGTTTGGGCGTAACGTCAAATAAACCAATCAGAACGCTAGCCAACATTCCCTTTAAACGCAAGGGCGCAAGTTCCATGGCGGGTTGCTATTATTATGACGGATTTACCAGGCGCACGCCAGGAGCGGTTCACAGCCGAGGAGACCGACGTCCTTGTACGGGGGAATCCCACGCTTGCCAGCATAAATCGGGCACGCCGTGTAACGGGAGGTGGATCTGCCTCAGGACTTGACGCCAGCAGAGGACATCGCTGCGTCCACCCTCACCGCTGAAAGGGTTTGGGGGCTTTGAAATCGGACCCAAGAAACGCAAGCAAGGTCCAACCCCAAAGTACTCTTACAAATCAAGTTCATATACATTAAGGTTTCTTATGAAAACATTTTAACTATTATTTACATAAAATAAACGTAATACAGCCACACAACAAAGTTATGAAAATATTTTAATCGTTATTTGCATGAGAATAAATAAAAACGATCACCACATGCTCACCACTATGATTCCCCTTATCTCGTGTATTAATATTTTTAAGTGTAACAATTTATGATTTGCAAAAATAACTGTTGCATCTGTGTAGATTAGATAAGCAAAGTGTATGCGCGTTGTTCACGCTATACATTATGGTCAAGCATGCGCCCTTAAAATAGCATAATGAACCACGCGCAACGCGCCACTGACTTTAGACTAGTTTTTTTTGGTTAGTAGCGCAATTGTTTTTTGAAACTGCAAAATAGCATAAGAGATGGTTTGCGCCGCAACACGCCTCCTTTTTGCGCTGAACCGCCCAGGGAGCGCAAGTTCATTCCCTAGTTTGCTGACGTGCATCTGTGGAGGGAAAAACCCCGCTGTGCGCCGGCGCAAAATACGAATGATACATGCGTCACTGACAAAGTCAATTGCGCTGGGTGCAAGATAGGGCCCATGCACTTTTAAACCACAACTTCTCGTCTTGCACAAGCCGTGTGACACGCTAGCTCGACCTTTGCATATTGCGTAAGCACATCGAAAGGTCACACATCAAATATGTCAAATGCACATTTGTTTTTTTAATATCACACCGTCAGAAAAATTGTCAAAAACAGGTCCCTAGCTGTCACTGGTGCTGTACCATTTCAAACAATACATCTAAGTCCATATTACTATACCTCTGAAGTACATATTGGTACCAAAGAGTGCATGTAATACTTTGGAAGTACACAGGCCAATCTCAACATAAAACCGACTGTGACGTTACAGTCAAGATATATGTCCAAACATTAAATTACACCTTCAAATTAAGTAAAAGACTGTTACAATGCTAAAAACAAAGTTCTGTTGAATTAGCGCTATATGCTAGTTAATGCTATATGCTAGCGTTTAGGCTGCCAAGTTCTACTATTCCCATACGGCAAAAAAATACATTTCCCTGGCCAAAAATCTATTTTAAATATATGCTAAATACATTTTGTAGAGAGTAAAACTTAATTTGAAAATATATTTAGTTTTAACTAAATCATATCAACATATATTTCAAACGTGTATTTCAACGGGAAGCAAAAACATTTCTAATTTTACATCCCATATGGCAAAAAAGTATTTTTTTGCCTGAATATATTTTAAATATTTACAAAATACAAGTTAATTTTATAAAGTTTATTTTTGAAGTTGAAAATATATTTAATTAGAACTTTTTAAAAAAAAAAATTTAGGTTCGTAACATTAAGTTTTTCTTCCAATACGACGTGAATATATTTCCTTTAAAGGTGACATAGAATGATTGAACGGTGTATTTATCCTTGTTCTGTGATGTGACATGTAGACAAAAAATGTAGCCAATTATTTTAAAGTGGAGGGGCAGTTAGATGCCTGTGATGTCATAAGCATCAGTTTTTCATGAGGTCTGTTTACACACACACACTGAGCAACTGAAAGGTGCTGCTCTGTGAAACAGCCAATAAGAGCAGAGCTCAACATTATTATTCATGACCCTTTCAAATACAGTAATAATAGAACATTTCATTCTAAGGGCAAATTATAGGATGGTAAATGGACATGTAAAACCTCTCTGTATATTTTTTGCACTAAATAAATCCACATATTTTTTATGTAGATATCAGAGAACAATTTAACATATTATTTTAATGCATTCTTTGGCACCTTTAAAGGGTATTGCCCCATTGACAACTTAGAACCATTTTTCACAATTTTTTTTCTTTTCATAAGTCATTCAGTTTGTGTCTGAATTATGTTATTAAATAAATGCATGACACAGAAATACCATAGATACGTAAGATATATAGAGGCTGTCAGTGAATGTATGCTGTTCTTGTAATCTTTCATGAACACCCACTTACCTTTTCACCATCGAGATGAACACAGAAGCGTGGAGGTCGTGAAGCGAGGGCAACTCGATAAGATCATCGCCTGCAAATATACGATTTGTAAGGTGCTGCTTGCAATGCACTGATACAGTGAATGGTTATGGTTAACAATGTAAATATATTGCGGATCTTAAGCATGGGAGAGTTTTCTGTGGAATGTGCTGCTTTGCATGCGCTTTGACCTTTCTCACTGATGGATCGGCGTGCCGTCCATGCTCCAATGGACGAAAAAGGTGAGAGACCTTTAGCACCACGCAATTCAAATTCTTCAGCTTCCTTTTCACACATTTATGGCTTAATGCATCAAAACGCTCTCGTTTCGTGTTGATAGATATCTGCAATTGTTCAGATCCCATGAAGCAAATGTCGGATTCGATTGACTACGGAGTGCGGCGCCGTAACTCACACAAAGTGAATCACGCGTTTACGAGGGGACGTCAAGACAAGAATGCTCTCTTTTTTCTTTGGGATGTTCTTCTTCTTCAAATGGCTTTTGAGAGCATTTATACTCTCATTTGGGTTAAGAATGGGGGCTTTGTAGCACCCTTTTTTGTCGTCGTGTGAGTTATATGATGAATATAGGCCTCGTTCAATAAAGCTCGAAGTGATTGGCGCAAGTGTATCCTCTGCATTGTGACACCGGTGGGTGTGACCACTTCCCCTCAGTTAGGTTTTTAGTGATAGCCTTTTGTGTTTTTATTGTTTTATTGGCTTGCAAAGTCAAGGGCTTGTCCTTTGAAATGCCTCACCTCGGTCTCATCTTGTCCAAACTAAACCGTAACTTAATATATTGAGATAACTTAATAACCTGTTTCAATGTTATTGTAAAGGAATTTCTTTAAACCTGATGCCCTGCTGGATAAGACTCAACACATGGGAATCTTACACTGCAGTACAATTACAAGCTAAACGATTCAGATGGTAGTTAACATGGTTAGCTGGTTCAAGCTGGTCATAAGCTGAGTGGCCATATTGTCCTATAGTTGCTAGTCTGTCTTAAAATGCCCTGCAGGTAGGATTACCAAACCCCGAATTAAGCACGCATACAAATTGCCCCAGGTGAATGGTACAGGCAAGAGGTACTTTTAGATTTCTAGTGAGCAGCATTGTAAGTTACAATCTTGTTTCATTCAACCAGACAATAATATTTTTCCCTTTTAATTGTATGCATTTGTTGGGAATTATGTATTAGCAGTTATCAGGGCAAGTCAAGATTTATTGTTTTGTAATAGTCTACTGTAATACACTTTCAACCCCCTCTCGCTTTTCAACAGCTAAAGAACACCCAGATGAAGATGGTGTACTTGACCATCAAAAGACAAATGATCCACGGTAATCCTTTTACCTTCTGTCATCCGGTCACCCTGACTTCCTCAAATGCTTTCTTAACGTCTTTGTCACCTCCGAGTCCTAAACAAACCTTTAAAAGATTCCTGAGATACCAATCTCAAACTGTGTCCAAAAGGCCATCCCCCCGAGCTTTGATGATGTCGGGGGCGTAAGCGTCTCCTGCCATGTTTATAGGAGAGGCCAATGGCGGTGGACGTTCAGCCCAGAGTTAAGCTTCAGGTCAACTCGGATGCCAATGTCTTAAAAAACGTCAGTAAAACTAATGGCCCCTAATGGGACCACCATAGATGGGAGTTAGATCCCCTGTAGCAAAGTCCTCCGGTTCACCAGCTTTGGTTTTCAGACACCAGGAACACATGACCCATCCAGACAATGCTAATGTGAAAGGAATGAGTTTATGAATGGAGGTGAGGCATTTTTTATAGGACGTAAAACTGTGCACTTCTCAAAGGGGTCTGTTACTTTTACGGCATCGCTGACCTACTCCAGAAACCATGAGCAGATGTAGGCCTAGTCTTAAAAGCCGTTCAGGGGTAAACAATGTGCCGTCTGCTTTTTGGAGATATTTCACTGTTTGTTTAGTTTATCCTTTCGGTTTGCTTATCTGCTTGGAAGGGGTCAGGTCTCACCTTGCATTTCTGCAGGTGATCTTTATCAAAATGGCCTAGACAGCAGGCGCTCTTGTTAATTTCAACCCCGGTTACAGCTGTTCTGGCCAGACGCTGTCCCGGAGCTCAGAGAAGTGCTGGCGGGATTCTGATCACAAGTTTTAATCTTGTTCAGATGACCCAGCGGTCAATGTGTGATGGAAGCAAGAGTGTGTTATCTGTCAGATATCAGTGTTTGCAAGTGACCGTGTGAAATTATTTGAAGATAAGAGGATGTTTACACAGCTGGATGCATTTTACACAAAACTTTAGAAGTAGCAGATTTTGAATTACAGTGCAACTATCGTCCAATTCACGATTTTACATTTTACATATGTAGGTGTGTACATGTTAATGATATGCAAAATACAAACCCCAAGGTAAACAATGACGCGAGGTATCGTCTCCAAAGTAAATCTCTTTTATTGGACAACAACAAACACACGGATTGTGGGCAACAGTTTACTTCATGGCCTGTTGACTTGGACATGAAGGACTTTCCCACTTTGACTCACAGCCTGTAAGTTAAAGGAATATTCCATTTTCTTAAAAGAAAAATCCAGATAATTTACTCACCACCATGTCATCCAAAATGTTGATGTCTTTCTTTGATCAGTCGAGAAGAAATTATGTTTTTTGAGGAAAACATTGCAGGATTTTTCTCATTTGAATGGACTTTAATAGAGCCCAACATTTAATACTTAACTCAACACTTAACAGTTTTTTCAACAGAGTTTCAAAGGACTCTAAACGATCCCAAACGAGGCATAAGGGTCTTATCTAGCGAAACGACTTTCATTTTTGACAAGAAAAATAACAAATATACACTTTTAAACCACAACTTCTCGTTTAGATCTGGTCGTCATGCGCTAGCGTGACCCGACGCAATACGTCATGACGTCAAGAGGTCACAGAGGACGAACGCGAAACTCCGCCCCAGTGTTTACAAATGTGTTGAAAGAGGACCGTTCCTACATTGTTGTATGTCAACTGATACTAATTAATGTCTTTGTGTCAGTTTATTGTTTAAAATGGTCCGCAAATGTGCGTTTTATATATGTAACACGTGACCTCCCTACGTCACTACGCATTTACGTTAGGTCGCGCTGGACCGGACCTAAACGAAAAGTTGTGCTTAAAAGTGTATATTTGTTATTTTTCTTGTCAAAAATGACAATCGTTTTGCTAGATAAGACCCTTATGCCTCGTTTGGGATCGTTTATAGTCCTTTGAAACTCCGTTGAAAAAAACTGTTACGTGTTGAGTTAAGTGTTAATTGTTGGTGTCTATTAAAGTCCATTAAAATGAGAAAAATCCTGCAATGTTTTCCTCAAAAAACATAATTTCTTCTCGACTGAACAAAGAAAGACATCAACATTTTGGATGACATTGTGGTGAGTAAATTATCTGGATTTTTCTTTTAAGAAAATTGAATATTCCTTTAACTCCTGTTAGCATTGCATTGTGAGCGAATCTTTCAAACATGGAAGGAGCGTCACATTTCCAGACGACGTCAGAGTTATTCAGGCCAATCACAATGTACAGATTAGCTGGCCAATCAGAGACACAGCGCTTTCAAATCAATGAGTTTTGTACAAAAATGTACAATATGTGGAAAATAATGTGTTTTTTAACCATAAACCACGCGAACACATTGTATTATACCAAATATACAAAATAACGTTTTTAGCAATGAAATAGGTGCACTTTAATGTGCCATGATCATACGTTGCTTACACTCTTAAAGGTGCTTCACTATGCCCTAAAAGAACCATTTTTTTAAGAAATAACCATAGACTGTAAAAAAGATGGACGTAGGGTCCGTGACGTCACCCATAGGTTTCTGAATATCGTTTTTGAAGCTTAAAGTAGGCATTGCCTGCCGTCGCCATCTTGGCCGCACATCACCGTGCATCACTCGCGGATATCCTAAAATGGGTGAAGAGGCGGGACGTGGGTGAAGCTGAGGTGACTGGTTGCTGAAACCACGCCCCCTAGCTCGACTCTAGTGATGGCAGTGGCTGTTCAACCGTCAGTCAAGTGGCCACGCCCTTAATTATGCAGAACTTTAAGGGATTAATATCATATATACGGATGAGTTAAAAAAACTTTCACCACCCTCACAGTTGTCATGAAGGGCAAAAGTAGCTATACAGACCAAAAACACTTTTTGTACCAGGCTGTAAACATATTATTTTCCATGTATTTGTTACTCAACTGCTTTTTCCTATTTTCAAACCATTGTCGCTTCGGTTTAGGGTTAGATTTGGTGCTTGCATTAGAATGTCACTTTATGTATTGGTTTATACTATTTTTTCTGATTTTTTTATATGTCGCCTGGCGTCAGGGTTGGGTTGTAGTTGGGAATTTGTTATACAATCACGAAAAAACGCGAAAATTTGTGATAATATCACGAAAAAAGATTTAAAAAAATTACGTGACTATGTAACGAAATTTCGCGAGGCTGGGCTAATTATTTTCTACTGTAAAGTTGGCCATTTTAACATGGAGGTCTATGGGAATTGACTCCCTTTTGGAGCCTGCCTCTAGTGGTCAGTCGATGAATTTCAGTTTAAAATAACCTCGGAAATAACTAAATTTCTAGTTTTTTATGTTGTTATTGTTATTATTATTATGCATTGTATTTATATGCACCTTTCTAGACACTCAAGGACACTGTACAATAAAAAAATAACTACATCAAATTACAGTCATTGAAACATTAATACAGGTCAAAAATAAAATAATACAGTATAACATTCACATAAAAGCCTGCATGGAAAAGTAGGTCTTAACGCGCTATTTAAATGTAGTAAGATTTTCACTACAGAGGCAACAAATTAATTATTACAAAATTATTTTTTTTACGATACAATAAGATCTTTTGTTCTATGTTGTTTATTGACGTCTTTCTCAGCCTGTCACACAGGTCTGTTCCTGAGTTCATCTGTCACTGAAACATGAGACGATCTGCCTGTGTTTTACAACATTTCATCTTTTTGTGAATGGGAATTCCTTCCAGAAGGTGAAAAAAGAAAATCTTCCGGCCCATTTGAGCCATGTCTGAGAGGTCTCTCATGGAGCGCTGCAAGACGACTGAAATGTTTGTTTAACTTTTATCACTTCCTGCTAGAGTTTTGTGCGTTATGTTGAGACTTAAATATATGTCTATTTTAGTACATAAGTGCACTAATTTATGTTTTAATGATCTTTTGCATGATCTTCCTATTCTGTTTTCTGTGAAGCAACTTTAAAACAATGCACATTGAGAAAAGTGCTACTGTATAACATCGGAATTTTTACAATTCAGCATCATTCGCTCGACTGAAATCTTGTCAGGATCCCACTTAAAGTTCAGAAAGCACAGAATTTACCAGTTAAATCGATTCTTTTTTGTATCTTCTTTTATTTTTCAAGGGAACGGCCCCTCATCACCACCCTGACTCTCTTTATACATCAGTGCTAAATGCACATTTTCACCATTCACTTCCCCTTCACCGATCTCTCTGTTCTCGAGCGAGAGGCCTGAATGTCGTCGAACCGACTCTATAACCCAAAGAGAGATCCATTTATTTACACGTGGGTCGCTCCCCCGCCCGAGTCCTGGCTGAGCTTGGGCCCCATGGGTTCCAGCAGTTTAGCTCTCAGTATGACGCTATTTAAAGACACATCTGCCAGCGGCCTCCATTTGCATCTCTGAACGTATACACCATGAGGGCTACACCCTCACAGCTTAGCATAGCAGAACACCCATCTGTTAAGAAAATATAGACCCTCTTCGGCTTTCATTCTTTGACTGAGAAAACAGTAACCTGTCTTCAACTCTCTTCTGTAGTGACAAATGCAATCTTTTGTTTTTCGTTCACTGGTTTTGCACTGCTTTAGTCATTATGGCATTAGTGTTATTGATATTATAATGCGATGTGCTCTGTTCTAGTTGACACAAAGAGAAGTGTTTTTCTAACTTTTTTTCTGTAATTAAAGTGTAATGAAACTTATTTTTCAATGTAATACTACTTCATAGGGTTGCTATAAGAAATCTGCAGGGCCTTAATTGTTTTTCATTATCTTATGTGTTATCTTGGGAAATATTTACCATACTTGTATTACTTGACAACTGTTGAACTGAATGACCCACACTGTAAAAATTCCCTGTTACACCTACATTTTTTATTTGAATCAATTTAAAATTACAAATAATTATAATTATTAAAACATTCAAATTATAAAAATAAAGTTGAAATAACTTAAGCTAATTCAACTTTATTTTTTATAATTTATAGCAACTCCTTATTTGTAAAAAAAAAAAAAGTTTAAATGAAGTGTAAATTCAAGTTGATTAAACTTAAAAATGTATGTCCAACAAGGAGACAAGTGCAGTTTCTAGGCCAAAATCCTATTCTTTTAATTTCTGTTTAGAAAGACCCATATATATTTTTTGATATATTTTATCCAAAGCTATCTCACGAGAAATTGTAAATATTTTAAGAGTTGGCTAATTCGTATTAATTCATACGGCCAAATTGGTAGGTTTTTGTACAATTTGCCTTGACCCCTGTGATGTTGGGGTTAGGTGCAGGGTTAGGGTTTTTTTTATGAGATTCGTACGTTTTTGCACGATTAACTTCGTATGAATTCATACGAATTAGCCAACTCGTAAAATATGTTGATTTTGATATATGATTTTATTTTATTTAAACTGTAAAAAAGTATGTACAATCAACATATATTATATGTGTTACTTTAACTAAACAAATAAAGTTAAACAATTTCAACTTGTTTTTGTAAGTTATGTCAACTTATCACAAGTCAAAACTTAAAATAGTAGGTTGAATTGACTTAAATTCATGCAGCATTTTTTTACAGTGTATAAACTCAATCAAATTGCACTTTGCAGCTTTATTTGAAAAGAAAAGCCAGTGGTGGTCAATATAGTTTAACAATAAATGACTTTATGTCTGAGATATCAGGTTTCAAGAGTGTAATTTCAGACATCTGATGTTTCCGAGGGTGGCACTTGCAATGTTATCCATCAATTTACATCAGAGTTATTATAGTGCAAAGTCATCTCTTTATTTATTGCACTACCACAGTAAAAATGCTGGGTTATTTTCAACCCAGCGTTGGGTAAAAACGGGTCAAGCCCAGCCATTGGGTTAAATTAACCAAAGATTTTTATATTTGACCCAACAATGGTTTAAAACAACCCAGCGTAGGTTAAATTACAACCCAACTGGCTTCATCCCTTTTTGACCCAGCATTTTTAGTGCACTTTTATTTCAAATAGACTTTTACTTTTTAATACGACAATTTATTTTGGCCATTATTTTTATTCGAGTAAACTACAGTATGACACATTACCATACTGCTTTTGATACCTTTGGAAGTCTGTGATCTTGACAAACTCAGATCACGTTTTATAGTTTTTTCACATATTCAAACATTTATCGAATAGCATCTATCTGGGTCAATATTAGATTCTTTTAAATGCATGTATACATGTCTATTTAACAGGCTATAACTTATCCTTTCATTCCTCTGGCCTTCTTCTATGCATGTAGCTGATGAAAAGAAAGCACTTCTTTTAAAAGCGTACAATGTCTAACCAGCCGCATTACACAAGCCACGGTAAACTTCTGTACCTCTTTGAATTCGTCGTGCTGACCTTTTGGATTTAAGAGGAACCAAATCAGTTTATTATCTGAACTGTGCATCACGCTGAACACTGGGCCCACTTTGCTATTGGGAGCTGAGGGCAGATCACTTACTTTCACGCTTGTGTCAGCCTGTTTTCGGGTTTTCCAAGCCTATAGTTCTTCTGCAGCTACATTTAAGATGCTTGCATTTTGTGAATAAGTAATTACAGTGTATTATCCGCACTGACTATAGCATAGAGTTTGCCTGTCTACTTGCATTAGAGTAATTTGGTGTGAGAGCAACACAAGATGGCATTCTTTTGCATCCATCTTCTCAAAGCCCATCAGAAGATCTTGTGTTTTTTCACGAGCTGGTGCCGGGGGTGCATTAGTTGTTGCTGCTTTTGTCGAGTCGTTACATGATTGGCCTTTGAATTAAAGGTCTATCAGAAAGAGCATGGCAGATTTACACGTTCGGCAACTCCCTCTCATGAAAGCACATTTGTCTAGTTTGCTGTTCTCAGATGAGACTATCATTTCTTTAAATGTTTCTCGGGGTGAAGAGAGCTTTGTGCGTGAATGCTTCGAGTTTTCTGGGATAAAGCTCAACTGTGTCCTTGATAATGTGTATGTCTTTTGAGTTGAAGTTTGGTTAATGCTTTTATTTGCCAATGGGTGGCGCTCACCCACAAAAGAACTGAATGTAATTGTGGACATTTTGCATGTAACCACATATCAAGCAATAGCATGCACTGTATATGTACTTGTACTTTGTTTTTAAACATTTTAAATGTATGTTTTTAAATTATAGGCATTTTTTATCTAAAATAGATCACCTTAAATATCTTATTAATATATGTAAATATT
Organism: Paramisgurnus dabryanus; assembly: GCF_030506205.2. Taxonomy (NCBI): domain Eukaryota; kingdom Metazoa; phylum Chordata; class Actinopteri; order Cypriniformes; family Cobitidae; genus Paramisgurnus; species Paramisgurnus dabryanus. The sequence continues at coordinate 50,982,121 of NC_133338.1, forward strand.
TAATTGTATTTAAAATGTAACTTTCATGAACACTTACATTATGTTCATGTGACTATATTGCTCTTGGTAACTTTATACCAAAAATAATAATAATAATTATAATAATAATTAAATAATTAATAAAAACTTCAATTTTTTCAATGTAAAATGTGGAGTCAATTTTTATGTTTAATTAAATAAGCTATACAACTCATTTTTCTTAAATCTTGACTAGTGATCAGTTGCTAAAAACTTAATGTATATAAAGCTGAAATTACTTAACTTAATTTATTGAGTTAATGTAAGTCTGGTGTAAAAACATACAGTACAGTATGTTGAAATGACTTATTGATCACTTTATACAGTGTATGCCCATGGGCACACTTTGTTTACACCCCTATGTTGCACGTTTTGCAATGGTCAGACAATAATTATTTCAATTGTACTCATACTCTATAATTTATTACTTTCCAGTTTTTTTCTGTCATTCCAGGTTCCCAAAAATATGCCTTTTTTCAACCAATGTAGATTGCTGATCAAAGTTATTGCATGGTAATTGGTCTCTATTTACATTCCAAAACAAATAGGCATTTTGCTGAGGCGGCTCCATGCTGACTGCGCCCTCTAACCTGTGACCACAGCGTAGGCGGCCGATCCCAGCGCAGCGCATGCACCTGAGACTGCGGTGGAGCATGCTGACCCCTGAGTTCAGCTTATCAGCTGACACACTGTGCAACATTGCTGATTGAAATAGCCGCCGAACTGCAATCCATTTCTACATTTAGTATTGCTTCTGTTTTTCAGGTGATGCCTGTGGCCTATCTTTGAGGCAGTGCATAACACAAGAACATTTGAAATATAACACATTATACTGTATGTGGACTCATTGTTTATTCTTATGCTATTTCCTCATGCCTGTTTGAGCACTTTGTCATCACCACTAGTGAGTAGATCACATAAAGATTTAAATGCAATATAAAAAGTTGCAGAGGATGAAAGAGGCATTCATGCAATGTGAGGTAGTCCAAAATGGGCGTGATTTTCATTTTACACACTCTTGACAAGAAAATGTATAGTAATGTAGGCTATTTACATTCTCTACATATGATGAGCTCAATGTACATCCGGAGAATTTCGTCACAGCCCTCACAGTTAAAAGATTTGCCGTCTATGTGTCTGTGGCATTTGTTAACCTTGCAAGTTATTTCACTGGAAGGTAAACGCATGTTTGCGCAAATCTCTCGGGTTTTACGGTTTTATTGATTAACACATCACTGTACCCGAGTGAACTGAGCACATGCAACAAGAGGAAGTCTTTGAAACTGATGCATTTTGAAATAATATGGAGCATTAGAGCATAAGACAGATGTGCAACAAGTGTGTGACATAACTTCCTTTGGGAAGCCTCGTGCCAAATCATGTGCCATATGTGCTTTGGTCCATGCTGGCAGCAGACTGAGAAAACGACACCTGCACCTGCATGCGATGCCTCTGGGCCTGGGCACAATGCATCGACACAAGACCATGACCGTGGACAGATTGGCCACTTGTACAGTAACTGGGCTCTTATAATGCACCCTTTATAGAGGGGAGGACATACGCATGTGTCTGTGGCCCAAAGGGAGCAGTCTTTTTTTTTGGAGAGCAGACAGTAAAGTTGACATGAAGCCAGTGTGGACCATACTGTACTAACCCATCAGTATAACCCTGGGGTGTGCCGTACTGAACTCAGTCCCCCGGGGCCTTCTGCAAACGAGAAACTGGGTGGTTGGGTTAACAAGGAGGGCCTTGTGTCCGACGCATGGCTGGCCAGTGCGGGCAGGGGTGGTGGGGGTGATATTTGGCCTGGCTGATGGGTCATCAGGGAACTAATTTACTAATTTGACAGGTGCTTCTTTTGTTTTAAGGGAACTGATTGCAGACAATGGGCGAGACCCTGTCACTCTGATCATTCATGTGTGGATTGTTGGAGGCCTCAGGCATGCTGGACACAAGTTTGGAGATTTATAACTGACATAATCTCATAGATATGACACCAGGATCCATTGCATTGTGAATGAACAGGGCCAGACAATATCCATGTGCAAATAGACTAGTTTCTCAACTTCAGTTGCATTTTCAGTGTGATTTATTGGCATGACACAATATTCTACATTTGTATTGTCAAAGCATTTACATTCAAATAAAGCAGTGCACAACAACATTATTAAACTAGTAAATTATAGTTTATTGAGTGACTCCTCCCCTTTTTAAAAGTATATACAATAAAGGATTAAACCACTTTCATAAAAAATGATAATTTACTCACCCCCATGTCATCCAAGATGTTTATGTCTTTCTTGGTTTAGTCGAGAACATATTAATGTTTTTTGAAGAAAACATTACAGGATTTTTTTTACTTTATTGGACCTCAATGTTTTACAGTTTCAATACAGTTTAAAATTGCAGTTTCAAAGGGCTCTAAATCATCCCAGCTGAGCCATAATGGTCTTATCCAGCTAAATTATTTTCATTTTCGCCAAAAAAAAAACAAAAAAAATTGTACTTTTAAACCACAACTTCTCGTCTTGCACTAGCCGTGTGATGCGCCAGCGTGACCTTACGTATTACGTAATCACATTAAAAGGTGTTATATGTGAATTGCACCCTTGCGGATCATTTAAACGATAAACTGACACAAAGACATTAATAAGTGTCATTTCACATACAACAATGTTGGAACAGTCCTCTTTCTCCACACTTGTAAACACTGGAGCAGAAGTTTCGCATACGTCATTCTTAAACTTTCGATGTAATTATGTAATATATAGGCTATAAGGTCACACTGGCGCGTCACACGGCTAGTGCAAGTTTTGCTAGATAAGACCCTTATGCCTCGGCTGGGATCATTTGAAGCTGTGTTGAAACTTCAATTTTAAACTGCATTAAAACTGTGAAGTGTTGAGGTATTAAATTGAGAAAAAAAAACTTTCTATCTAGTAAATTATCAGGAATTATTTTATGAAAGTGGAATATTCCTTTAAATTTACTTCACAGCTTGACATCATTTTTCTAATTTTTAAAATGTATTTATGAAATTGACAATCAAAATGCTTCTATGTTATTTTTTTCTCAACGTTTTGGAGCACACTCGCTTATAAATATCCTGCCTATTCATACTAAAAGGCATAAACTTCAATTTTGATTTTATGGGGACTTTTAAAGAGTAACGCGTTAATTAACATATTCATTGCATCATCGCGTCGTATTTGTAGTTGCTGCCAAGTGTTGGCAGGTTACTTCTGCTGCTTTATTTTCTTATGGAAATGAATACGGACGTAAGTGAAAAACCAGCGGTTATGCTGTTATTTCAGCTTTATTTACATTATATCCACGTAAACGATCTTTTGGAGAGACATTATTTAACATTTCGCTCACTTTAAAAAGTCAACAACCTGCAAAATCAAGTACAGCGCGAGCGTTTTATTTATTTTTATTTTTATTTTTTATTTTTAACATACTTAATCAGGGACAATGCACAGGGAACATTAATCTAAAAAAAGAAGAGATGTCATGTGCCAGGTTATAGCAAAGAAATGCTAATTTCCACCTGCAGTCCCTAGACAGATGTTACATTACATGTTTTGCTGTTTTAGATGTTTTGCTGCTAGCCTACGTCAAACTGGTGGTGGGGGCACGTTTGCGCGCGCGCATGCGCACGTAAACCAGCAAAACTCCTGACGCGAAGAACCGTCTCTTCCTGTCAGACGGAATGAAGAAATATTGGTCGAAAGATAACGAAACAGTTAAATATAGTGATGCATGTTGTCACAATATAAGGTAAGTTTTCACTATCAAACATGGCTAACGACCTGTTATAAGCTTTTAATTAAAGTGTAAACATTAAAAACATGCTGTTCATAAAAATGATTCGTATAAACCACCTCCATCGTTGTGGATAACAAATATCTTTATTAAAGCAGAATAAAATTATTTTGTCCTGAGAACAAAGTGGAATCTAAAATACATTGTAAAGTGTACTAGTGTGCTTTTATTATGTTTAACTACTTATCTAACAGCTTTAGCAATAATAATGTGTTAGAAAAATATATGGAAAGTCAAATTGACAGAATTATTATGTTAATCTAAGCATTTTTGTAAACAAAACTGTGTTTTTGTGTAACCTTTGACCCAAACCTTATATATTGTATTGTCCTTGTGACGACATCCTGTTCCAGTTTTTGGCTTTTAGACAGTTTTATTTTCCAGTCATTTATCGCATTGTTTATCTTATCTGTTTTTATATTAGCCTGCAGGGATCAAAAGAATGAAGATACATTTACATTGCATTAGAAAGAAACTAAAGGTACTTGCGTATGCCATTTATATCATATCAAATGGTGCTGATTATACACGGCAGTATGAGTTATTGCTTTATTGAATCCTGCACCTGGCAGGCATTTATCAGACACGTTCATCAGGCAGGTGATATACAAACTGTCTCATCTGCAGAGGGTCAAGCTTGTTAAAGGAGGGAAAACAAGTAAAACAAGTCTGTTCTTCTCTTTAGCTGGTAATCCCCCTTTACTTTCATAAGCAGACTCGTTCAGCCTCAATATGCCACTTGATGGGTTTCCTCTCTAGCAGATATGACAGAACCCAGTGGGGGATTGAAGCCCATGGTTCGTCTAAGACAGTGGCCTGTCAAAACTCTTTAATAGTTGCCCCTTCTACCCCAGCCTGTTGACCTCGATCCTTGCACTCATTTACCCTCCTAAAGACTTAATAGTGGTCTCCCCAAAAACTCTAAACGCCAGCTGTATAGAAATATAAAAAGTTTAAATAAAACTGGACATGGTAGAGAAAGAAGTTGACACATGTCTTATATGTTTGTAGGATATAAGATAGTTTTGAACAGTGTCTTACATTCTTACTGCTCTAAAAAAGGATGTGTTCATTTTTTAGACATTGTTTTGTGTTATGCTATTTATGTGTTATTTTAAAACATTATGTGTTGATTTTCTGTTCAAATAGATAAAAGAGACAACACAAGATGTGTTAAAATAACACAAAATGTGTTGTTCCAATAATAACACAGAGATGTGTCTAGTTAAGGACAACACATTAAATGTGTTGTTTTAACACAACCCTTTTAAGAGTGTTAAGAGTTTGTGTTCACACCAGTCGCGTAGTTGGACGCTTGAACATTTTGACTTAACTAGCCTCATTCTCTGTGAAATTGGCGTCATTTGCTCATAAAATTCAGACGCGAATATGCACAACGTGCCGGCTTTAGCTAGCTTGTAGTTTCAGTATGTATGTGTATATAGCTCAAATTGAGTAAAGAGCGTTTTTTACAACATACCAGACCTCCCCACTCACTTTCTTCAAAGCAAGATCCATTTTATTTCTGTTTCTATAAAAGTACGAAGATGTGTCGGACAGCTCCGGGTATCCACATACAGCGATTATGATTTTGACCTTCATTGTTGTTTCGTAATCATACCACTGCAAGAGGAAGCTCCTGATTTGTTAATGTGGCGCTAATATTCGCCAAAGTTAAGATTTTGAAACTCAAACACCCAAAATGCTGAATTGTGCCGTGTCATTCACGCTGCCCCGTTAGTGCGAATCGCACCGCTTGATGTCTATCGCATCTTTGCATTGACTAAACATGTTAATCACTTTTGCTTAACACTTTTTTCGCGTCAGTTTTCATTAATACTTTTGCGTCGTCGTCCGCAACATTTGAGTTAAATCACTCCTCAACTTTGCTAATCTTTGTTTTCACCGTCACAAACGGAAATACCTATGACGCAGTTTTTTACCTGACGGGAGGGGTTCTGGTGGACCAATCACAGCGCTTGCGATCCGTGTAGATCTGATGCGCTGTTAAAATTTTTGCGAGGTGCACGTCAGGCTACGCACAGGCTACGGATAGCCAACCTACGCACAACTATAAATCAGGCTTAAGAATTCATGAAGGCAAAATGATTTTGGTTGCATTTATGGAGGCGGTTAGAATAAAATTATGCAATATGCATGTTTTGGTAGATTTTAATATCTACAACTGGTTGGTATGTTGCTTGCTTCATCTGTTATTCTGATCCCTAGATATAGTTTTGCTTCTTTTTACCAATCACCTAATAAATAAGATGCTTATATAAATTGATTTATAATGCAAAAATGATTGCATAATGGCCTCGTGTGCTTTGTTTATCTTGCAGAGGGATTTTTAAATCTTTCATTGTGTCTAAATTGCCCACTTCCATACAAATGCAAATCAGTGTGCAAGGCGAGTATTATGTCCGAATTTATATAGTATTCGAAAAACAGCATGTGAAATACCCAGATGACGTATTACTTCTGGCTAGATTTTTAAGTGTGCATTCGATGGAGGTCTATCCCATGTGATGTGATGTGACCAACTCATAAGTAAATGAAGTTCTGATTACATCATAGGTCAAAGGACAAATGGGTCACATGACAATGCATACATGGATGATGCAGTATGTATTCATACTGCACCTCTCATACTGTAAAGAAGTTTTAACGATAGAGCAGCGTTTCTTTTTTGGACCAAGTTTGTGCCCATTTAGTGTTTGACTGGCCATGTGGAAAACAAACAGTCCCCGTGCCACCTTTTGTGTGCTAATAATCATTATAGTCAGCGATAAATGGTTCAGACGCAAGTTATCTAGTCATCTTGTCTGCCAATCTGTTTACGGCTATGGCAGCCTTTGAACCGTGCATGAAAAGAATAATTGCTGAAGTGCATCTCTGCTTGAGGGCCCATTGGCACAAGGTTATGCAGACAGAAGATATAAGTGTCAGAAGGGTGATGCACACTACTCTAAAGTGCTGGTAAACAAATGTAAAATAAACACAAGTTCAGTGTCTCTCTCCCTCCTCTGCACCCTAGCCCCACCCCTGAGTAAAGATACAAGGACCCCTTTTATTCCAGAACAAATGTCTGCCCCTCAGTACAGTTTGGAGCAACAAAGGGAATCAAAGCTGGTGCGTATGAATGGCTGTGAGGTTCTGGCACGGTTGGCGGGCTGCTGGAGCGTGCGGCCGTGGTCCGAAACAGATGGCAGATGAGGGGAAGGTGGAGCAGACACCAGACCGGCCAAGCACCCCCTGTTGGTGGACGGTCCAGTTTGGTTTGGTCACAGGAGGTGGTGACTCTTCAGAGTGGCCAGTGACCAGAGACACTTCGTGTTGTGAAGCGTGATAAACACTGATAAGGGGTTGAACTTGGGCTTGTGGCAGATGAGCAGATGCTTGGCAGGGTCCACAGAGTTAACGAGGGGCACGCGCTGGCCTCACATCATGCCGGGCGACTTTCAAACAAAAACAACATCGGAAAAGTTTGAAGGTGCTCAATTAGTTGGAAGTAAGGTCCTTCTGTCCACTCAATGGAGTCCCAGATTGGACCTTAATTGGACCTCATAATATTACAAAAAACACATCATGTTAGTGGTGATGGATAAGAATGTTTTTCGAAATGTTTTGTTAACAAGTTCTGGAGGCAACCGCAATGTTGAACGATGTATTATACCTCACTCTATTATTAAAATGACTACATTATTTTATGCTTAATGACTAAAATAATCAAATTCCAAAAGTTATTACTTTGTCTATAAGAAGTGCTTATATGGTACATTTGCGCACTAAGGACTTCTGTCGTTGCTTTTGTAAAGACCAGTCTGTGGTGTACATTGTGTTTTACAGAATAGAAAATAATGCATGCGAGCAGATGATGACAGAATTCAACTTTTGCATATACTTATCCCTTTGACAAATGGTTCATCAGCCAACATGGATGACAGCATAACAAAAACTTCAACTCCTTTAGAAATTCTTAAATGCTCAACAATCATCCCCAACAAACAGCAAGTTTGCAAACCTGGCTGATCCGCATCAGCCTGTTATCTTTTTGCCCCGAGTGCTCTTTTGAAGCCAAGCTCTTTTAGACAATGGAGGGATCTGTGCTGAAGCTCAGGAGTGAATTGAAACGGGGAGCTTCACATGACTACCTCTCCGGGGTCATCTGACGTGGATGCGTTCGGTTATGGAGGGTGACATTCCTCGTGGATCATGTTTCCAGGTGAGGAATGATTTTCACCCCACCTCCAACGACTGCCGCAGAGGTCAAACGCATCCTTGTTGCATCCCCAGCACGTGGACGATTATGCAATATTTGCATTTGAGTGAGATCATTGTGGACACCTTTAAACCTTTCCAACAGGCTAAACTCGAGAGGCTCTGGACTGCGAGGATTCGTTGTAGCCCTGGAGTCTAGCGCGAGCCCTTTTATAAAGATTTTGATTTATTCAGGAACTTATACAGTATAGGTTGACATGACAGGGCATGATGAGGTTGGCTTTTGTGCTAAGGACAGCTGTGTTAGCAAGCCCGTCTAAATTATGGCGGTTTTAATCATTCTTTTGTAAGAGATTGACATGAATGTTGGACAGTTGTATAGTGTACTGCTCGAAGACGTACAAGTATATGTTGAATATGTAATTCAATTTGGGTTTGAAAACGAGGGCAACGTTTCATTATTCTCAACCTTGTCCATTCACAGAAACAAAAGCTCATCTGAGCATGGGGCTAGTTTGAATAATTTTGACAGGCCCTTTTAATGGGCACGTTGTCTCTGGGCTACCAAACAGATCACTATTGTTTAACAATATCTGTCCTGGCCGTCGCATTGTCCCTTGACATATGAGTGGCATGCGGCCCCCGTTCGCAGACTGTGTCCGCACGTACAGACACACTCGCGAACCCAGCAGAGTACAGCTGCCCAAAAAGACGCACACCGCGGGATGCCCCTCTTTAGCAATTGCTGACATCACGTGTGTGTGTGTGTGTGTGTGTGTGTCACATGCCACCTATGGACCAACACAACCTGTTGATCACAGCCACTGAGCCAGAAGTAATCCGACAGAGCGCGGGTCTGGAAATTAAAATGACAATTCGAATTGTGTTAGGGAAAGCGGGAAACTCCGGCCTGTGAATTGTGTCTCACAGTGTGCGCTTGAGGTGAAACCCGAGAGTAAATGAATGTTTACTGTGGGCTTTGTATCTGGATTGAACCACCATGATCTGGTCTGTGTGAGAGATTATATTAACTTTGGCATTGGTTTTTCTTGGGCTTGAGTTTGGCATACGTGTGATAGTGAGTCAGCGCAGAATGTGAACTGTATTTGGGAATGTGGATAGACTTTAGTGAAGATCCATATTGATTAACCACATCAGGTTAACTGTTTCTTAGTACCATAAAACTTATGTTGAAGTCGAGACACCTGCTTTTTATATAAGAAGGCAAAACATTTGTATTTTTAAAACTATTGTACATTACATGTTAGAAATATAAAATTTTATTTCTGGGTGCACCTCTGTTTGGTTAGTTGAACTTCTTTATTTTTTGCTTAATTATGCAGTTTACTGTATTTCAAATTTGGCATTATTATTATTATAAATGATAATGGTGATAAAATTGCACTAGTAGCTTAATTTTATATATTGGGACCTGAAAAACTTTTGGTAACCCTTTACTTGAAGGGGTGTTCATAATCATGACATGACACCGTCATAATCATGACATGAAGGAGATTTTGTGCGCGTTTTAGACAATTGTGTCATTCGCTCAATTATGTCATTTTTAATGAAAAGATGACATTGTTCCGGATGTCTTTGTTATGACAACTTGACATAAACCCATACATCATAACTTGTCAAGACAATTTGACATTACCAAGACAACATAACTTGTCATAAATCTGTCATAAACAAGACATAGCAGATTAATTATCAAACCTAAGAAACTACCTAGTTTTAGCTTCAATATGTACCAATGTAGTTGAGGTCAAGAAAAATATTCATGACGCCGTTATAAAACAACTTGATAGAGTATTAACACTGACATTTGATATTGACATTTTAATGACAAATTCAGTTTGTATCACTGGTAAAAAGTGGTCAGAAAAATGTTCATGTCACAATTATAATGGCCTCACGACAGCCAATATAAAAACCAACCATATGACAATTTAATGTAATATTAACCCATAAAGCTAGGTAGTGTCTCAGGGCTCCAGACTAACTTTTTTCACTGGGAGCACAGTGGCCCCCAACTGAAAATATTAGGGGCGCAACCAAAAAATTTAGGGGCACACACCGTAAATCAACATGCCATTCAAATAATGACATTTCTACAAATTTCCACTGTATTACTACTAATACATACTTTGATGATAGATGCAGAAAGTACAACGTGCTGTTTCAAATTCAGTGTCACATCACAAAAAAAAGGTCACATTTACTGGTCGCACATGTGCGACTGGATGTAAAATTCAGGGGCACACTCTCAAATTTTGGTGGCAAAATGCCACCATTTGGTGGCAGTCTGGAGCCCTGTGTCTTAAGTTTGATAATTGATCTGCTATGTCATGTTTATGGCAGATTTGCGACAAGTTATGATGAGTTGGATGAGTTTTCATAACAAAGACATCTCAAACAACGTCATCTTTGCATTAAAAATGACACAATTGAGTAAATGTCACTTATTGATAGTTGTCATAAATGTGCATAAAACCTCCTTCATGTTCATGACACGTATAATGTCATGATAATGAAGGTGTCATGTCAGTCTTATGCACACCCCTTCAAGTAAAGTGTTACCAAAGTTTTTTTAGCACTTTTTTATAATATACATTTCAATTTATTTGTTTGATTTATTCATTTGCATAACAAAGCTAAGAAAATAAATATGTTGTATTTAACATTATTCAAAGAGGATGCATCTATTTTATGTTAACTTGTTCTAACCAATGTTGGGTAAAATTGTTTGACCCACGTCTCAAGAATCAGTGTTGCGTCAATAAAAGATTTTCCTCACACAGTGTAATAAATGTCCAAACGTGCTCATAAAGAATTTCCTCCAACTTATAAATCTAATTATAAAGTTGTAAATGCTGGTAACTAAACCTCCACCTGCAACAAAGACAAAGAGTTTTGAATATACTACTTAACAACTTCTACATGTAAGCGCTAACCATCTGTCCTTTAGTACATACTAAGCAGCGGAAGTATTTAAGACATGCTCGTTGAACAAATAAAGGCTTGGAAGAGGATAAACCATTCAAACAGTCTGAAGGATTTTCAGTTAAGGGCAATGTGACAGAATGTGTTAAAAGTTTAATTAGTCTAATATAGTTCATTCATCAAAAAATGTAATGTCACTATTTAATGTCATTTAAAATAAAATATAAATTACATTCAAAACGTTTCTGTCCCTAACACACGGTATGAGTTCATGTGCTTACATTATACTACAGTATATGTAGGCAGTTTTATGATTTAAACAGGTCCTTGTTTTAAGTCAGTGTTATGGTGTTATAGTCCTAAATAGTGATGCATCAAAATGAAAATTGTGGGCCGAAACTGATACCGTAAAAAAACTACATTTGCAACGGCTGCAGTAAAACGGAAATTTGAGAAGCGGAGCACCATTTTTTTTTCAGTTTATAATTTTGGTCGTATACTGATAATGCCTTTTTTCAGCCGAAAATATTGGTGCACAATTTTGGTGCATCGCTACTCGAACCGATTTTATTTGTTATGTTTTCTCTGATTTGTGTTCCTTAAAATGAGTGTAACACCACAGATAAAAGAACTTGACAGGAAGTGATTTGCTACATGTATTTTGGTTTAATGTTACAGTGTATGAAGTGCAAATGAAGCAATTAAATGAATTAAATAAATGAATGACTGTACCATGTTTAATTAATGATTAATTAATGACATTATTTTTATTATTATTTTTTATGCAATCACATGACTTTTGCTGTCTAAAAAACCCTCTAAATATAGCTCCATTAAGAAAATCACTAAACAGTTTTTTTCATGTTTATTGATATCTTAACAGGACAGGAAACAATCATTTGTACGGTCGGACACGTCACCGGTCTGAGCTGTTTTGGGACCAACTCCCTGTGTCTACATGGTTAGGGTAAGTTTAGGTCATGACCTTTGACCTCAAGCCTTTCCTGCTCAGGGTCAGTGGTTCTCATGACGGTCCTCTCTTTGAGGCCCCAGGATGCATTGCTCTCATTTGCTCATGCACTGCCGCTTCTCACTGAGCCTGCAGGAGATCCAGCCATCACAGGAAACCTCGAGGGGATCTTTCTCAGTATGATGGTCTTTTACACAAGACAAAAAATACTGTTGGCTTTAATTTAGATAGTGTTGTTATTAAATTATTGTGGTATCTTGTGACTTTTTCATTAATATATTCATAATCTGTGTTTATAATGGTCCTTGTTGGAGGCGTAGTGTATTGGTTAGCCCATATTCTTGTGTCATGTTGAGCACATTGTGTGTATGTGGGTTTTGAATCCGACCTGGGTCATTTCCCAATTTCATTCCCACTATATCTTATCTGTGCTATAAAAATGGCAAAAAAACGATGCTACTCATAGTTTGACCTATAGATTAGTGGTTATTGCATGTGTTGCCCTACTTTGAGCTTTGATACTTAAGTGGTTTTAACTACATTGCTGTGTGGTTTCTTGGCCGTTCTGGGTCAGTACTCAGAAACGACATGGTAATATTGGTGGTAATACTAGTCACCAGTCGGTTATATTTGCTTACATAAACATTTACTGTAGAGATTTAGTAGATGTTTTACCCATAAATCCCTGACCCTAAAGTATAAAAATAGTAATAGTAAGATACTTGCTTTACGAAGGACCCTGTAAAAAGATAAAGGGCCCTATCTTGCACCCAGCGCAATTGACTTTATCAGTGACGCATGTATCATTCGTATTTTGCACCGGCGCACAGCTGGTTTTTCCCTCCACAGACGCACGTCGGCAAACTAGGGAATGAACTTGCGCTCCCTGGGCGGTTCAACGCAAAAAAGGAGGCGTGTTCCGGCGCAAACCATCCCTGATGCTATTTTGCCGTTTCAAAAAACAATTGCGCCACTGACCAAAAAAAACCTAGTCTAAAGTCAGTGGCGCGTTGCGCGTGGTTCATTATGCTATTTTAAGGGCGCATGCTTGACCATAATGTATAGCGTGCACAACGCGCATACACTTTGCTTATCTAATCTACACAGATGCAACAGTTATTTTTGCAAATCATAAATTGTTACAATAAAAAATATTAACACATGAGATAAGGGAAATCATTGTGTTGATAGTTTTTATTTATTGTGTGGCTGCGTTAAAAAAATCTCATGCAAATAACGATTAAAATATTTTCATAAGTTTGTTGTGTGGCTGTATTACGTTTATTTTATGTAAATAATCATTTAAATGTTTTCATAAGAAACCTTAATGTATATGAACTTGATTTGTAAGTGTACTTTGGGGTTGGACCTTGCTTGCGTTTCTTGGGTCCGATTTCAAAGAACCCAAACCCTTTCAGCGGTGAGGGTGGACGCTGATCTCTGTAGAGGCAGATCCACCTCCCGTTACACGGCGTGCCCGATTTATGCTGCAAGCTTGGGATTCCCCCGTCTCCTGACATCATTGTAGCGCTTGGCGCAACGTCCTGGGGATGCCAGCTGATGAGACAATTGTGGCTATTTCCTCTCACGCCTGTTTAACATATGCTGATTTGGGCGGGTTTCTCCTATCCCCATACAAAACAACTTCAGTCTTTGACTGCTCTTGCAAGAACGTCGGTCTCCTCAGCGGTGAACCGCTCCTGGCGTGCGCCTGGTAAATCTGTCATAATAATAGCAACCCGCCATGGAACTTGCGCCCTTGCATTTAAAGGGAATGTTGGATAGCGTTCTGATTGGTTTATTTGACGTTACGCCCAAACCACACCTATGAATAATGAACCTACTTCAGACCAACCCCTTATTGATTTGCGCCTGGCGCAAGAGTTATTTCTCCCGCCGGGAAAATAGCAACAGCGCCCAAGATCCGCCCACAACGTCACTTGCGCTTTGCGCTTCGCACTTGCGTTTCAGATCGTTAAAATAGGGCCCAAAGAGTTCAATATAGATGCACTATGCATTTTTTACAAGTATTTACTCCAAACAATAATAGTAGTGTACATATTTGCTTAAACTGGTATAGCATTGCATTAGCAGTGCAAAGGTCAAGTGTTGGGTTCCCATGAACCATACTGATAAAATGCACAGTGTACCTTGAATGCCCTGTATGTCGCACTGGATAAAATGCACAAATGTATATATAAACATGACCTTTCACTTTTCTAGCCTAAACCTTACTGTCATGTCACAATAGCAGCTTTATAGAAACCTTTGTAAGTCCTTGTTAAGTCATTGAATTAGTGTTGAATCAAAGTTAATAGAGTGAATTTTTCATTGCCATTTGTTTATAACAAAAGTTTATGGATTAAGTTTTAAAAAGATGTGGTGTCAGCATAAAAATGTAGGGTATGTTATATCCAAACTATTATTGGTCATAAAGTGACCATATCTGGTTCCTTGCATGCAACGGGTTCATTCGACCATATAATATCATATTCATGTCAAACATTAATCTACCAGATCTCTCTATATAGATTGTACATATACTGAACAGGCCATGTATTGCTTTACGGCTGCTGTAACAGCAGGCCTACAATTACACTGCCTTTTACCGGCTCGTCTTTGGACGTATTTTCTTTGCCAAAGGACAGCTGATGCGTTTTTGATGATAAGGTATATATCACACAGTTGCATTGTGAGGCTTGAAGCTCTCCACCTCCGCCTTTCATCTGGGATCAGAGGGCCTGGTTCTCGTATCTCTGGCCCAGCCCAGGCAGAGAAGAGGGGTGGTGTGTGATTATCAGGTTCTGCACATGAACAGCTGGCCATGTGGACCACTTAATACTGAACATGAGAGGGGTGGAATATCGCCACCCTCTCAATTAGACTCCTTTCATTTCCCTTTGCCTTTATGATTGGTCAGTGGAAAGTACATAATGTAGAAATGGGCAGGTATTGGATGATGCACTTCTTCTTTTGATTCCTATTGTGCTGTTGGAAGGATTCTCACGGATAGTCTACTCTAAATACACAATTTGTCATTTAGTCATTTAGTAGTCTTTAAAAGGAGGTAAATAATATCATAAAGATCTTTTTAAAATAAAATATTTAGGATCTAAAAGAATGCATGTTGTAAGAGTAAAGAATGGGAAGATGTGTTGTACCATTCTGTCTGTGTTTAGCCCCTACGGCTTTTTAAAAAGGTTGCAGTGAAAGAAACTAGCATTTGAAATGTATTATGCTGTGCTAAACCTGTATAACTTGCTGTTTTCATTAATCTTAGTTAATGTCAACTTCAGTCCCTTTTCGCATTATGTGCCAACATTTCTCAAAAGGTCTCCTATTGTGTTTCGCAGAAGAGACAAAGTCTTATGGGTTTGGAGTGACTTGAGTGAGTAAATGATGGCAGAGCGAGACAGTATTATTGTGTAATACTGTCATAATGCTATCCAGCCATTCAACACAGCTGTTTTGAAGGATAACAAGTTTAAAATGCATTGGGCAGACCCAAAAAGCCCTCCACGAATGCTTATTTCACAAGCTATGGGGGCGTTTCTTGAATGTGCACCAAAAAAGGGTCAGAGCGAGGAAGATGGAAAATGGATATTAACAGACGTTATTAGTAAACCTCAGGAAAAAATATATACTGTAAACCCATTTTAGAGTCTTTCCTATGTTTTCGACCCAGTCTGTTTTGTAGTTATAAACAACCTTGAGAAGACCCTTACACTCTTCTTTACAGGGATGTCGTAGTCGTATGATGCGATTTCATGTTTTCCTTTGTCTTTGGAGTGTTAAAAGCTGTTTGCGCATATAGAAGGTCTGGAAAGATCACAAGTCTCAAACCTAAAAGTGAAGACTCAAAAGTGAAGACTCTGAAAGAAGGATTCACTTTCATTGCCAACACCACCATGTCATGGAGACGCTGTGCTTTGGGAACATACATACATACATGCCGCCAAGAACCAGGTCAGTTTGTGATCTGCGTCACCAGAAATCTATGAAATCTCACAAAGCATTGCTTTTTTCACAAGAGATATTATGCAAACACCAGCTGACAGAACCCTTTCTCTCCAAAAACAAAGCTTGACTTTGCCCATTTGTTAGTCAGGTCCTTGTCTGGTTATTAGGAGGTTAATTTTCAAACCTGGGAAAAATAAGGCAAAACAAGGTTACTGTTGGTTGCTGTATCTATAAAATGGGATCAAACAAGCTGTGTACATTAACCCTAAGCCCGAACTGGCTCGGTGTGAAGCGATTGCAGTCGTCTGAAGCCATGTGAGGAGTGAGAAGCCATGAGAATGGCAGGACTTTTAATCATTGACTACAGGAATGTCTTTTTTAAAACCACATTGTGATTGTCAGGGCTCCACAGTTCAGTGTATTTCTCACCTGGCCAGTGAATTCTTGCTTGAACAAACATGGTTTGAGCTTTTCTCATCGTAAGCACTTTGCACTTTAATCGAGACGCTCCCTCTCACATGCTCCAATGCCTTAACATGAGCACCAGCAATGAAGAGAATGGGCAGATTTTAGACATTCACCGCCCATGTCACGTGACCCTATGGTTTTTAGAGGAAATTTGGGAGAGATGAGCAGGAATGTGTAAAGATTTTGTGATCTAAACTTCTGTTCTGATAGAAATAAGAACCGAATATTTCACAGCAGAATATAATGAAAGTCCTGAAAATATAGCAGGTGCATATTGCAATCATTTGTAAAAACTGAATACTTTTAATACTCACAGAAGTCATGTATAATTAAATTTTTCAGCAAAGAGACAGCAAATGAGTGTGAATGACGTGTGCAAAATGATCAGAAAGAGTAAAACGCACAGTGGCAGCCGGTGACTTCTTTTTCGAGGGTGCATGATACAAAGCTCTTCAAAAACATGTATTTAGCCCATCATGTGTGTTGCTCGTCATGTCAAAAAATGTGTTTGGCGCGTCATGTGAAACTGTGTGCATCACGTGTCGTCAAAATACATGCCTGCTGCAGACGCTTCAAATGGGTTTATAATAAAAGAGATGCTCACGTTTGCCAGATACTTACTTAATCTTATGCTGCGTTTACACCAACCGCGTTTGAGGCGTCAAAATCGCGTCTACCGCGCCTAGTTTGCTGCTTGAACAGTTTGAATGCATTTGCGCGTCTAAAGCGAAGTAGACGCACGGAAAAAGCAAGCACTTAACGCGCGTCAGAGGCAAAATCCGCTTCTTGTGGGAGGGGTTAGTGCTATGTGGTTGTCTGTTTGCAAGATGGCTGATGTTGATTGTGCATTTATCGAGAGAGTTCCCGGTTTGTATTTGGTCACCTTACTATAGGGGGATAATAGTTAAAAAAACGGCCGAAATGCCGCGGGTGATAAATGTCACGTGACTCAAAAGTGAAATGTGTATTTACAACTTACCAGGTTGCCCAATGTCCTCACTGACACTCTTCCAAGTGAGGTCCTTTTAATTCCTGTCTCTATAGAAATAAGAACTTGGGTCTTATAGCTCCAGGTGACTGCTCACGGACAATATCAAGCGTTCCTTCATGTTGAATGAGTGACTCCGGGCGGGGCTACCACCACAGCAGCAAGCAGGCTCCTGATTGGTCAACGCTGCGCGAAAATCCGCCAAAGTTGTAATTTTTCAACTCGGGCGTCAGCTGCAACAAAAAGCGCCAGACGCTTAATTCGCACCCTATACGCTCAATTTGCGGCATTCGCACTAACTAGACACGCGAATGTGGCGGAAATGCGTCTACCGTGCCATGCTAAACGCCACATTCGCGCCGCGAGACCTCCAGAAGCGCGTCAACGCGTCTTCACATTGACTTAACATTGAAATCACTTGCGCTTGACGCCTCTACCATGGCTGGTGTAAACGCAGCATTATGTGTAATCAGAGTTTAGTGTTAAGTTCAACTACGTTCACACTGCCATCAAAATCTGATTTTCTGCTCATATGTGATCCATAACTGTCTCTTTGTATGACCGTGTGAACAGCACAAACCAGTCGGTCTGTGCAGCTCCGTATAAAGTCCACCACATGCTCTCACTAGTCTGCACGGTCATTTCCATATTACTGCGTACTGCGAGTGACGTAGTATTGCTCTTTCGTGCATGCGATGTAGTTCAGGACCACGAACAGTTCACGCAGCTGTCTGATTTTAGCCACGCAATGTGAACAGTCAAAAAAAATCTGATCTGAGCATTAATGTTTGCAGTGTGAACAAATGCTTAGTGTCTTGCGAGTATTTTGTGAACACGAGCCACACACACGACACTCTGAACACATATCTTGAATTCACCCCCCTCGGAAGAGAAGTCATTGGCCGCCACTGAAAACGTGTATGTTTGTTATATAATTTTCAGAACGATATTTAAAGTTCAAATTGATTTAACAAACTTAAAGCATTATCGCAGTGCGTATCATTTAGCGCATCTTTTAGCAAGTTAGCACATATTGCATTTCCCTTCAATATCACACAGATCTATTTTACAGATTTGCTTTTTAGTTATAGTTGCTGTTTTAACATATTTGGTTTCTTTAATGTATAATTGCTTTTATATTTGCATCATCAACAATAGTATATTTTTAAAGATATGTAGCAATAAACTTTGACTTAAAAAAAAAAATCGCTTTACTCTATTTAACTTTTTTGGTCTTTGCCTAATTACCATGCTTTCATTTTGTTGTTTTATGATACAGTATTTTTAAGGATTATTATTATTATTATTTTTATAGGTAGAAAACTGTGACTATTTTAACGATTAAGATAACAAAATTTATTATAATGGTTTTACCGTCATTCTAAAATGTTTACAATCGAAGTAATGAAAATTGAGTAGTTTTGTACAAATATTTGTCAGGTGTGTAAGCTTGCGATCTCATTTTCTAAGAATTGTCTTTGGAAACATGCTTTATGCTGTCAGCTGATGGAACTTTAATTCATACATTTGCTATTTGTTTGCAGGCTATGATTACACATCAGGGAAAAAACGTCATGTGACCACTTCGCATCAGCTTTTTCTTGCCCACGTTTGTGCCTTTGATCCTGAGCCGCTCTTCATGGCCGATGAATGGAGCGCTGTGCTGACTCACGTCTCCCCTTCAGAAAGCTGTCAGTCAGAACCGCTGTGTCAGCCCGACGGTCATTACCCTGTGATCGATTCGGCCTGACCGCAGAGCCTCTGATGCATCACCGCAGGAGTCTTTGTAGCCCTTCCAGGTGTAATGTAGAAAGGTTAGGAGGCCAACTTTCAGTTTGCGTTTGCCTGTGTAAACTTTCCAACTTTCCGAAACACCACATTGAATTTTTTTTAAATAGTCTGACCTTCTTAAAGTTTGAATGTTTGGGACATTTGGGGATTGTTTTCCATTGTTTATTTTCCTGCTTGGCCCATACAGGAAAGTGTGAATAAGTTACATCATCAACGCATGAATCACACATTCTTGATTCTTTCAAATCTAAAGTTACTTTATAATCTCATTTTGTAGTCAGTAAACATTTGCAAGGGTCACAATTAAATTTTTGCGGTTGTTAGGCTACTATAATAAAGCACAGTTTTCTTATCAATTTTAATATTGGTTTAAGGCAGAATGTTTGATGTGTTATAGTGACGCAGATTACTTTTCTTACAAATGTCAATATTAACAACTTATGCTCACAAATATGTACGGCAGGAAGTAATGACGCTATTGTTTTACGAGCACACATTAAATACACATTTTTTTTCTTTCAGTCCCCGTAAACCTGAAGTGAAGCAAATTTCAGCAGCGACCAATCAAACGGTAAGATCTGCACGGGAGCCACCTGACAAACAAACATAGAATGACGTTCACTTACGACCATCCACAACATAAACGTTTTGCAACATCCACAGTCTCAAGTCCCTTGCGAAAGTTTTATTTACGTTATTATGGTTTTCTCACAGAGCAATCTTCTTGTGCGGGTGATATCTAAGCCACTTACCCACATCTTTCAGGACTTATCATTAACTAACCTTTATAGAAGTCTTTGAAGTTATTTCGATTATGCGGAAGCTGAATTGGACATGTGAATGAATGACTGGGTTGCCGTGTAAATGTGATAGATCGAGGAGTCATGAGTTTGAGCATGTGCTTGATTCACTTGCTGGTTTTACCCATGTTAGAGTTTATTGGGATTGTATCGAATACACTTTGCTACAGTGCAATATATATAAATGATACTGTACAGCGTGATATTCTAAAGGTTGTGAATGGTGAGGTGTTTTTTTTACAACAAATAAAACAGAAAGTATAATTTAGATGATACAGAGGATGATTAATCTTTTTTATATACTGATAAGAAATTGATATGAGCGGTGTATTGATAAGACAATACATTTTTATCATTGTTTTTAGGAGGCTGTTTATTCCTGGTATTAAGATGCGTTTTGGTTGCAAGTGAACGAGAAAGACACATTCACTTTGCCCCTGGTATTTTAATCTGTCTCTTTTGTCCACTTTCGACCACTTCTGTCCTGATTACTTTGAGGGGGTGGTGTGTGGATGAGTCCCTCTTTACTTTTCGATTAAATGCGAGCGGGAAAAATGACGGGTTTACATTAAGGCAAACTAATATTTTGTAAGAGTCGCGGCTTGTGTTGTTAGTAAACATGCTTGCACAACGTTTTGTACATGTTTGTGTAAGAGCCTTCTCTGATATTTTAGTGCAATTGATGAAATAAGCTCGCACAACTTGCAAAATGAAACTAAAATGAAAGAGCCGCTTTAGTGCCGAATCGCGCTGAACACTGTGGGCTCGCACTAGAACTCAGGACTGATGTTAAAACATTGTGCTTGGTACATCACATTAGAGCAAAAAGCGGAGAGTAGGCAGTCTTACGTGGCTGCTCGAAAACATTCGACCACATGCGCGTCACATGCGTTCCCACGGCTCTGTGAAATCCTTGAAAGTTTGTGAATCTGGGGGGGGGAATTCAAGGCCCTGGGAAGTTTTTGAAAATATACATACATAGATACGGGTCATTGAAAGTGCTTGAATCTATTTTATGCAAGAAGTTTTCTGGAAAATTCTGTATTATTCCCTGTGTAGTGTAGGATAATATCATAAAAATTCTTGACTTTTTAAGCACAGTTGCTGAACTGTTCACTTTAAATGCTTATATCTTCTGTATGCGAATGTTGATTCATACCAAAATGCTTTTTTGCATAGTTGTGTTTGACACATGAAAACGTCTCGGGTTACGTATGTAACTGTTGTCGCCTGAGATGGGAATGAGACGCTGCGTCTCCCTTGCCATACTTCCTGCATCCCTGTAACGCCGTCTTTGGCAATGTTATAGATAGCGATATACTTCCTGGCTCCCGCGTCACACTGTCTTTGTCGTTTAGCCTCCCAATTGGTTGAATTTGATATACACATTCAGACGCACTTACCCCTGGAGGCGTCCCCAAAGTATCACTGCAGTGACGCAGCACAAGTTCCCTCAAAAGGGACTGTAACAATGTATCTTAAAAGATTGAAATGTATCCCCACGTTTAGTCCTTGAATTTGAGGGTATTGGATCTGGAAAGTCCTTAAAAGGTCCTTGAATTTGAAGTTAACTAATGTGTGGGAACCCTGCACAAAAGCAAGCCGGTCGAATGCGTTTTCAACTACCTCTGAATTTGGTCGATAGTGAACGAGCTCAAAACGCTTTACACCTGTATTTAGCTTCATCCATTTGTGATCCGATACACCAAAAGGCATCTAAATGTAGTAAGTCTATTTACTAAATGTTTTTATTTAATTTAGTACAAATCTTTAACCCTTTCCCCGCCATTGACAAGTTAACTCGTCAATTTAGAGAAAACGCTTCCCTGCCAATGACGAGTATTTCTGGCTTTCCACAACACAGCTCTTCTGAAACTTCCTGAAGTATTGCCCTAGGGCAAATAGCTGTATGTCCGTGTAAGTTTTGAGGATCGCTCTGCATCTGATCTCTATCATAAGTCAAAATTTTGTATTTTTGAAGAAACCTACCCATATTTGAGAGGAGATAAAAAGAGAACTAATGAAGGTAGGATGAAATAGGGGTTTTTTTGAAAGCAAAAAGTCTGTTTTTTTCATAATGTATGTTTATATATTTTAAGAAGAACATTTTCTGGAAGGCATCACACTTTTGTGAAAATCATGAAAAATGCTGGCGCTGACTGGCAACTTTTTTTAAATACGCTGGCGGGGAAAGAGTTAAGCCAAAATGCTTTGATGTTGCCAGGATGTTGTTATACTGTTGCAAAGGTGTTGTGAGGACACCATTATGTTGTTGCTTTGGTGGCAACAAAATGACAATGCTAGTTGGTCGCTAAAGTGTTTTGAATATGGGTTTACTTATTAGCCAAGTCAAAATAGCCCACCCCCAAGTCTCACTGACTTTCTGGTCACTAGTTTGGGTCCCCTCTTCAAAGCAAGTTTGCTTTTGGTTTGCAACAGTTAATCCTTAAACAGCTTGTACAAGGGTTGTACAGTACAGTTTATTACCT
Source organism: Paramisgurnus dabryanus (assembly GCF_030506205.2). Taxonomy (NCBI): domain Eukaryota; kingdom Metazoa; phylum Chordata; class Actinopteri; order Cypriniformes; family Cobitidae; genus Paramisgurnus; species Paramisgurnus dabryanus. The sequence continues at coordinate 51,004,597 of NC_133338.1, forward strand.
ATAGTATGGTTAGCTTAATCCTCTTCTCCCATGAGAGGTGTCGTCTGACGGGCCTTGACTTTGCGTTGTCCTTCGATAATATTAATCTTAAACTTGGCGTTATTGATTATTTGCTTGACAAATGATCATTTAGTTAGTGCCGCTCATTTGTCAATGCCGCATTGTTCCGGCCAGATACCAAACTCTGCCTGCCCGTCAACCTAATGAGGAAAACTTGATTAGCACCAAAATCCGAGAGTAAGGTTTCCCTCAAACTGACAGGTCAGGAAACAAACCATTTATGTTGCTGACCATACATATTTTTTTTTCAAAGGCAGACCTCCATCACCTGACTGCTGGACTCTAGTGTTGCAATGTGTGCTGTGATATATTGCAGTTTCTCTTTCAGTTGAATTCAGTTGCCCTTAGTTCAAACCTGATAGGAGTTTACCAGCCTTTCATCCACCCACAAAGCAATAGAGCGGCTATTGCCTTTGTTCCCCGAAGGTCCTTCCCAGACCGAAGAACAAGTGAGTTAGCAAAAAGTGTCCTCCTATTGATTTTGTAATGGTCAAATGAATGAAAACAATCGGATTTATTTACTTGTAACTGTCTAATGTAATCTGAATAATGCCGTTGCTTCAGATGGAATTGTAAAATCATGTACAATCTCACAACGTTGAATAGGTTAATAATTAAATGCACATACTTATTTGTTTATGTTTCTAGACGGGGTGCAAGGCTTTATTAAACTTAATTATAGATATTGGCTTACAGGCGCCAAAAGGACACCTTCAACTGTGATGTTAAAGTATAAGGATGATTATGTGCATACGTCTTTATCCTGTCTCAGAAAATGTTTGCAGGTGTTAAATGATAATTGGAGGATTGTAAAGGTGTCATTTCTCAAACTGAATAGTTCCTCTAAATGGTGGTAGAGAAGGGGGGTTCACCCACGGCGTAGCAGAGAAGATCAAGGGTAACCCGGGACATATTGGAGGTCAACGCTCTAACACCCAATCTTGCCAGGCAACCACTCCTGGAATGTTCTCACGGGCCGCACAGGGGAAGTCAGGAGCCCCCCACAATTGGCCAAGAGTTAATATTGGCCTTCCGGGCCAAAGGTTAAATTTGGAGAGGTCAGGCAGGAGTGGAGGAATGAGCTGGTTTGTTGAGACAGTGCCCCAGTTTTTATAAACTGCTCCTCAGAAGTGCAGGCTGAAGGGGGGCAGTGTGAAGACTAATGTTCTCCTGACTTCAGAACACCCATTGAGCAACAGCTGGCTTTGGAGTTGGGTTACCTCCTGCATACTGTACAATAGACAAGCCAGCCCTGTCAAGCACATGCAGACAGATGTTCGTGCCATAAACAGACTCATTTGTTGGTGCTGGACAGCATACAACATTTATTTATTCTAGCATTGATAAAGATCTACATGTTGACTCCATTATCTAGCCATTCACACATACTCATTCATTAACTCACTCGTTATTTAATGGATTCACTCATTAATGACTTTTTTGCAATTGCTGATTTACTTGCTCAGTAATCTAATTGTTCAGTTATTAACCTTCATTCATTCATTCATTCATTCATTCATTCATTCATTCATCTAATACATTTAGTTGTTCACTTAATTATCTATTCACCTAGTTCATTCATGAATCTGTTCATTTATTCATTCATTCATCTAATACATTAAGTTATTCACTTAATTATCTATTCACCTAGTTCATTCATGAATCTGTTCATTCATTCATTCATCCATTTATCGAATACAATAAGTTATTCACTTAATTATCTATTCACCTAGTTCATTCATTAATCTGTTCATCCATCCATCCATCCATCCATCCATCCATCCATCCATCCAGTTGTTCACTTAATTATCTATTCACCTAGGTCATTTATGAATCTGATCATTCATTCATTCATCCATTCATCTAATACATTAAGTTATTCACTTAATTATCTATTCACCTACTTCATTCATTAATCTGTTCATTCATTAATCTGTTCGTTCATTCATTCATTCATTCATTCATTCATTCATTCATTCATCTAATACATTAAGTTATTCACTTAATTATCTATTCACCTACTTCATTCATTAATCTGTTCATTCATTAATCTGTTCGTTCATTCATTCATTCATTCATTCATTCATCTAATACATTTAGTTATTCACTTAATTATCTATTCACCTAGTTCATTCATTCATTCATTCATTCATTCATTCATTCATTCATCCATTTATTGAATACAATAAGTTATTCACTTAATTATCTATTCACCTAGTTCATTCATTAATCTGTTCATCCATCCATCCATCCATCCATCCAGTTGTTCACTTAATTATCTATTCACCTAGGTCATTCATGAATCTGATCATTCATTCATTCATCCATTCATCTAATACATTAAGTTATTCACTTAATTATCTATTCACCTACTTCATTCATTAATCTGTTCATTCATTAATCTGTTCGTTCATTTATTCATTCATTCATTCATTCATTCATCTAATACATTAAGTTATTCACTTGATTATCTATTCACCCAGTTGATTCATTAATCTGTTCATTCATTCATTCATTCATTCATCCATTCATCTAATAAATTAAGTTATTCACTTAATTATCTATTCACCTACCTCATTCATTAATCTGTTCATTCATTAATCTGTTCATTCACTAATCTGTTCATTCATTCTTCATCCTTCTATGCATCCATTAATATATTCAGCCATCTAATACATTTAGTTATTCACTTAATTATCTATTCACCTACCTCATCTATTAATCTGTTCATTCATTAATCTGTTCATTCACTAATCTGTTCATTCATTCTTCATCCTTCTATGCATCCATTAATATATTCAGTCATCTAATACATTTAGTTGTTTACTTATTTATCTATTGACCTAGTGGTTCATGAATTAATCTGTCCATTCATTGATTCATTCATTCATTTGTTTGTTTGTTTAATTTTTTTATTCACCTAATTAATTCAGTTATTAATTTAATTTTCTATTTAAGTAATTGTGCATTAATTAACCTGTTTATTCATTTACCTATTTCATTTAGTTGTTTCTTTAATTATTGATTCACCTAATTGTTATTAAATTAATCTGTTCATTCTTTCATTCATTCATTCATTCACTTACTCACTCACCCAATTCATTCAGTTGTTAACTAAATTATTTATTCACATAATTGCATATTAATAATCTGTTCATTTTTTTGTTTATTCTAAATTTGTTCATTAATTCATGCATTCATTCATTTCCTCATTAGTTATACAAAATTTTCTATTCACCTGATTGTCTATTATTAGTTAGTTTGTTCATTCGTTCGTTCATTTACTTGTACTCAATTATCTATTCACATAATTGTTCATTAATTACCTTGTTTATTTATTCATCTATTCATTCATTTTTCATTTAGTGATTCACATAATAGTTAATTAATTTATTCATTCATTCATTCATTCACCTAAGTGTGTATTAATTAATCTATTCATTTATTCATTCATTCACCTAATTCATTCAGTTGTTAACTCAATTCTTTATTCACATAATTGTTGATTAATTAGTCTGTTTGTTTGTTTTTTCAATCATTTTTTCATTCATTTATTCACGCATTCATGTATTATACTCAATTTTCTTTGAGTTTTTATACTACATTTTTCTTTGAATCATTTTCATTTATTATACTCATTCATTATACTCAATTTTCTATTCACTTACGTAATTCTCCATTATTAGTTAGTTTGTTAGTTAAACATATTCACCTTTTTTCATTCATTAATTTGTTTATTGTTCAGTCATTCAGTCATTCTCTCACTTAACTACCCTTTCACCTAAATTCTCATTCATTCATTCATTCATTCATTCATTCATTCATTCATCCATTCATTCATTCATTCATCCATCCATCCATTCATTCATTCATTCATTCATTCATTCATCCATTCATTCATTCATCCATCCATTCATTCATTCCTAATTTTAGCACATGCTTATATGATCTTCAGTGAACAGCATAATAGCCTTGTGGCTGTACAGCCGGATCCTGATCCCTCCCCCTGCCCTTGGCTAATGTTTCTCTCGAGGCTGGAATGTATGAATGGAGGACTCTTCATATCAGCACCTCACTTTTTCATTCACAAATGTTTATTCCATCAGTCACCTGACCTGTACTGTTCAAACAGGGGTGGGTGCCAACATAGCGGAACTTAAAACTTTAGTTGTATTATTCATGTTTACATACGCTTCATTTCCACTTCAAGTATACTTGATTAACAATACGAGTAATGTAAACAGCTCATCATTTCCTCCTGCATCAGGCCCTCGGGAGATCTGAGATTAAGATGAGAACACATTCAGCTGATAAAGAAATATTGGGCAGCATAACTCAATGGCAGCTTGTAACAAAACACGGTGCATTTGTTTGCTTTGACAAAAGTTAAGTCATTAACCGTTAATTGTTTAATACAAAACACCTGCTCTTATGGTCGCTAGACAGTAATGCACATGAAATTCAGTCTCATTTGAATATTAACCGTCAAGCTATCTCAGTAGACATGTATGTGCTTTCTTACACACAAAACGCACGTTTCTTTTTTTGTCTTCAGGTAGGAATGTTTTACTTTAGGGTGTGTTCACACAAAAGCCATTTAATTGTGCATGCGCAAGTCCGTCTCCGAGAAAAGAAAATCCCTGTCATATTTACACAACGCAGTCATGATGAACGCATCTCTCATCACCTGCCCATGTATTCTTCGCCCAGTTTGAATGATGATTTGAATGTCTTTGTCCGTGGCTTTTTGATGAATCGCTCAGGTTTTTGGTCATGCAAACAAGGGCCTGATCTCGGGTCAGCTCGGTGACCTTCTTCTTGACAGATTGCACCTGGTTTTAGGGGTAATGTAAACCCCGTTTGTTGGTAGCTCTTCATAATTATGTGCAGCTGCTTCTCTGTTGTGTGTCCGCGGGCCCGTCGGGTGCTGGCCTGAGGTGAGCCATAACAAACGTTACAGACCTGTCACCCCTCCCCGGTTCGTCCCATACATCTTCTCAAGGTCATGCAGAGGTTCGAACTGTCCCACTGCTCTGAGGAAATGCTCGCCACTAATGTCTGACAGCAAACCAGTGGCCGACTCACACTTTACTTCAGTAGCTAGATGGGACGGTTGCCTCCATGTGCAGTTTGCAGTTTTTACTTTGCATTATTGCACCTTTTTGTTTTTACATTTCTGCACATTTAGATCGATCTTTAATTTTTTATGATATGCCAACCCTTTCTTAACAATTAAACACTAGCTTGCTTTATTATCAAAGAGAAGAAAGCTATAAATCTGGCCACACCAGCTAAATGAACCCTCTCATGTTTTCAGCAGAAGCGTAAAAGACAAAACGCAGTTCAGTAAATTCCATTCCACTCTCCGAGACCCACAGTTGGACGTTGGGGGGCTCGAGTTTAAACGTTACCAGCAATGTTTTTATTTTTAATTCAGGCAGTAAAAGACAATGGCCTGTAAGTCTTGAGTCTGGGACCTGTCACTTTAAATAACCTCTGATGAACATTTGATGTGACATCTTCTTGGAAACCATAATAACAATGAAGAAAGCTTTAGAGATCGGCATCAATACCGCGATTCTCACAGTGCACGGTCCACCTCGCACCAAACGCGGACCCTCGCAGCGTAATATCGGGACATCATTAGTGCAATGTCATTGTGGACCATGAGCACACCCACTGAAAAATAGGTGGTAGTAGGGTGTGGGGTAGTTTGTGCTTATCAGGGAATGACAGAGGCCTTGTTTCATGGTTCTCAGGAATGGGTTTTCTTGTAACATCTCATGCCGCAAACGTCTCGGATAGCAATAAGACAATATGAATCATTTTCCAAAGTAGTAGTGAGACAATAAAAACTGCCCTTGGGTTGTCTGTAAAGATGCTTTTGTATTTTTGATTGTCCAAAATTTGAATACAGCTTACACTTAATAATGTTGCATAGCATGACTGTTGTGTAATTCTGAATTAATTCCAAGACTTACATTATCCGACATTTATATTTTATGGGCATATATTCCGCGACCTTGAACTTTATTATATATTGCCTTGTAACACTTTACAATAAGGTTAAATTTGGTAACAATTAGTTAATGCATTTGCTAACATGAACTAACACCACTTTTACAGCATTTATTAATCTTAATTTTGGCATTTACTAATACATTTATAAAATCAAGCTTTGTAACTGTTAACATTGATTACTGCACCATGAACTAACACGAATAACTGTATTGACATTACAAGAAATAATGCATGCTGAAAAACTATTTTTCATGATTTGTTCATGTTAGTTATTTCATTTACTAATGTTTACTAGCACAACCTTATTTGAATGAACGTAGTAAAATCTGTTCAAGTGAGGAAATGCTTTTTTTAAAGAATACTTATAGTTTTTATTTTTTACTTCAACTTTGTGTCCGTATAATTATATTGTACATTTACTTTATGCATTTAGCAGACACCTTTAATCCTAAATGACGTACAGTGCAGTACTTGCTATACATTTTATCAGTATTTTTGCTTGGGATCGAACTCCATGGGCTTTGCACTGTCAGAAAACATAAACAGAAAGAAAAAAATATTTATTTGTAGGACACTTTCATGAGAACTAAACACCAAAATCTGCTCAGCAAGTAACTTCATTGTAAAGTTCATTGTGTTGGTGTCAGATATTGTATAGTAGTTCACAAAAGGTCCTCTAGGTGGTGCTTGTAACCCAGTTGCTTTGAGTAGATCGCTGTACTAGAAAAACTAGATAGGAGGTAGGACATACATTGCAGTCACTCAATGTCATCTCTTCAGCTTTTGTCTGTGTGAATTCAGGTGAAGTTGGTTGTTTCAGTGCATGGTACTTTTACAGTGAAGTGCAGGCCTTGTGATTCATGACCTCATAGCCTTGGTGTCATGTTAAAAGTCTGACTGTACTAATATGGACGAATTTTCAGGGGTCGGGACTTTTTAGTGAACTTGGTTGCATGTTATTTCCTCATCTAGGATGATCTGATCGATAGCATCCTTAATAATGAGCAGAAGCACAATGAGATTCCAGTCTATCCGTGTTCCTCGCCAGGCTCAACGTGGTGGAATTTAGTTTTCATGAACTCCAAGCTTTACTTAAAACCAGCTTGTTGCTCTTCATATAAGCAGACTTTCCATCCATCTCTACCTTAAGATGCTTCAAATCCGATGGAAATCCAAGCATTGATCTTTCAGGAGTATCTTACCTCAGTCCTGAGTAAAATCTCCTCATGCATTTTTCTCATCCATACGCTCGAATACTCCTTTTGTTGAGAGGCTGTGCTGTGTGGATATAATCGTACATGCGTGTATACGTGTGTATGTGTGCATGGGGGTAGCGGGGTTCGACAGCATTCCTTGCTTGATGCATGCCTGTCTCCATACACCCCTCCCTCGTGCAGGCTGCTTCCCCCGCCTGGCTGTTTCTCCAGGTTCTCATGGGATGGTAATCTACAACAAAGGTTTCCCAGCCCACACACTAGGCAGTGTAATGCTCCCACATAAGCTTTCGGCACACTAGCCAGTGCTTCGTCATGTACCCTAGGAGTCTAGTGCACTTAGTGTAGCTACGGTACCTGATCAGGTAGTGCGCACAGTTTTGTACAGTAGGTTAGACGGAAGTATGTTTCAGCCCCCCATGTCTGATTTTTGTTTATCTCTTTTACCCTTTATACCCCCTTTCCTATCTGCTGGAAGTTTTTTGATGTGTGAGATATAACGTTTCTCCACTTTCCACCACAATGCACAGGAGCAATTTTTTAAAACCAACAGTTTTCTCTCAACACAGAGATTATCGCCAAATCTCTCCGTCTTTTTCAAGTGTGTGCCTGCACAAAGCCAAGAGTATGTGTTTGTTATCATTCTTGCACATAGATTGTTCTGGTTTTTAAACCTACGCCCATATGAGACCTATAGATCGACTCCTCTCATGACGGTCACACAAGTCTTTCTTCTTTCTTTTTTCGCTGGGAGGTAGCGAGTTGTATAAGGTGACCAGCAGAGAGGGCAGATCCTGTTAAGACAATCTGATCCCCCGCTCTTCTGTCAAAGTCCCACATGCATCCTACTGTTCTTGTGCAAATTTCTACAATAGTTGGAGATTTAATGTTTTTTGCAGAAGATTCTTTTGGAAAAGTAAAATGGATGGAAACCCACAAAGAGGAAATTCACACTGCCAATATGTAAAAATAATAAAAGCAACATATAAAGTATAGTTAAATGATTTGTGCTCTTAGTCGCAGACTTTAATGCATGTTTAAGCTGCTTTATTTCAAAACACCTTGCACATATTTTAATATATATCAGTACCATTGTTTTGTCTCAAAATGCACGCGCATATAGTTTGTTGAAATGTTTGTTTGTAAAAACGACTTAAAAGTCCTAAAATAACTAAGGCCTAGTCCTAGTGGATTAATTTAAACTCTGTCCGGGATACCGCTCCTATATTTTTTATGCATCCCGATGCATTCATTATGCAACCATTTAATATGAGCTTTGAAAGAAGGTTGACAGTGATGTAAGAAATGGTCGAGTTTTACAGTTAAACAAATGAGTAAAAATGGAAGTGCTGGGCTTTACTGCTTGCACAGCTTTTTGCCTTTCAGTTCCTGATTCCTTTAAAGTGGTTGCACAATAGTTTCAATGAAGAACAAATGGCACATGTGAAAGGACCCTACAGCATTTTGTGAATGGGGCTGGGGATGAGAAACTGCTGGAGTGAAGATCCAGCACTGTGATCACCCTTCCACCGGATCACTGAAAAAGTTTTTGGCCCAAAAGACATGGATTTGATGCTGTGTTTATGCGTGTTTCCAGATTTCAGGGATGCACACTACAGTAAAACGGACATGGGAATCGCATCGTTTTAACATTCCCCCACCAAGTTTGAAGAAAAAGAAGACAACTGCGCCTTTAAAATTTGAAAATATAGAAAGAGGAAATTTGGTTTTAATGCTTCCTATGTTTGACCACATTCATGTGAGAGGGTTAATTTGGGGATTTTGTACTTCTCTGTAAAATGCTAACTGATATATTGAGCACTTAAAACCAGATGGTAGTTATTCTGCTATCTGTCAGAAGGTGCGTTATGAATAATTATGTTTACTCACAGTCCAGTGAATACGCTATTTCCTCCTGTTCATTCATGAGAGAGTAATAATTCCTTTAAAAAGTGCATTCAAAACACAAGTTGTGTCGAATTTAACTCGCACATTTCTCAGGTCTGTACTGTGTCTCAGAGCTTAAACCGCAATTTCAACTCTGACCTTGTCTTGTGACTGTTATATAGCTCTGTTAAGACAAAGGCGATGAACCTTTGCTATCGCGAGACAGTCCATTGACCTGAATAAGTGGGACTGGAAGTAACCCAGCAAGCAATTTGGGCTAAAACCAGGCTAAATTTGGGCTGTCAGTGAAAATCTAATAGACGTCTACCATAGCCCAAGAATAGACGATACTAATAAGTTTAAAACAAATGAAAGCAAACACCTTGAACACCTGTTGACTTTGCCTACATGTTGGAATATCATACATCTTCAAGTTATTTTGGCAAAAATGGCATGTAACCAAATTCAAAGCTATTTAGGGTAAAAGTGGGTTACTCATAGCCGGTCTATATTGGGTCTATAGTTAGCCGTCATTTCAACGTCTTGGTTTTTGCTTGCTGGGAATTCTGCTAAAGATTTTAGGATTTTAATCTGTGATACGGCTCACATACAATATATACGTCTGTACAATTCAAGAAATTGTTGATGGTCCGCTTTGTATCAAGTTTTGAAATCTTATCTCACATTTTGCTCCTAAATTAGATATTCAAAATGCAATATCTAAATCAGAACAGCAGATGCATCAATTGTATGTGTGACGTTACGTTTCGTGACTTTAAGTGTAGTCGATAATTTTATCCCTTAAATTTTGTATTTGAGCATCAAAACAGCATATGTAAAGGTTTTTCCTGCATGTGATAATAATCTCTTTGTACCCAGGGTTCCCACGGGTCCTTGAAATCCTTGAACGTTTGTGAATCTAGGAAAAAAACTTGAATGCTTGAATCTATCTTGTGCAAGAAGTTTTCTGGGGAAAAAATCATATTATTCCCTGTGTAGTGTAGGATAATATCATAAAAATTCTAGACTTTTTAAGCACACATGCTAAACTGTTCGCTTTAAATGCTTACATCTTCTGTATGCCAATGTTGATTCATACCAAAATGCTTTTATGTGTAGTTGTGTTATGTGCAAATTGACATATGAAAACGTCTAGGGTTACGTATGTAACTGTTGTTCCCTGAGAAGGGAACAAGACACTGCTTCTCCCTTGCCATACTTCCTGCGTCACCCTGTCTTTGTTGTTAAGCCTCACCATTGGTTGAATTTGATATACACATTCAGACGCACTTACCCCTGGAGGCGTCCCCAAAGTGTCACCGCAGTGACGCAGCGCGAGTTCCCTCGAAAGGAAACTTTAACAATGTATCTTAAAATGTAACACGATGTATCCTTGCTCTTACTTGAAATGTGTCCCCACATTTAGTCCTTGAATTTGAGGGTATTGGACCTGGAAAGTCCTTGAAAGGTCCTTGAATTTGAAGTTAACTAAGGTGTGGGAACCTTGTATACCTTAAATTGCTTGAATGTAACTTTTTTCCATTTAATTTACGCATGTCTTTGAATATGCAAAGTAATCCCTGCCTCCACTCAATTGCACCAGTACAGACCATAGATATATATGTACATAGGTGCCGCATTTGGCAGTTCCAGTTACATAGCTGCTAAATTTGCAGCACGTATTTTTTTGGGTGCTGATGTTTACAGGTTAGTACAGAAATCGTTTCAATGCCGAGTCTATGCAGCATCTATATTTTGTATATACTGTATCTATGGCTCGTACTATTTGATCCACTCGTTGAGCTGTGTTGACGTCATTGGCTGAATTCTCAAACTGCAGATTCTCTCTTTCAAAAACTGGTATTTTATGGAGAAAATATTCACCAATGGTGTTAAATTATAAAATTGGACAGGGTTTGTCTTAAAGCATTCTAAAAACACTACATAGACATATAAACAACGATAAAAACTTGATGTTCACCATGGGGGACTTTGAAATGCCCTCATAACATTTTAGTAAAATGTTACATTTACCTTGATTAAAATGCAAAAACTCTTCTGGCATAGAGTCTACTGTATTTTTAGCTTGCCAACGGTTAACAGGTTCAATGTTTATTTAGAGCAAGTTCACTTGCCTTACAAGTTTACCTTAATGCTTGTGTGATATAACCTTAAGCAATTTATAGACTTTGTTTGTATTGTTACTTGACCTTACAGTCGTGTTTATCTGTAATCATGACTTTATTTAACCTTAACTTTTAGCTTTTTAATAATTGAAAATTAAACAATGTTGCCTTTTTGTACATTTCTGGGGTCTTGGCAAATTAAATTGGTGTAAAATGTGACTTTGCTTTATCGAATATAAGGATCAATTTTTATTTATATTAATTCAAGAAGGTGTGCCAGCGTTACTGGCCCTTTAAAGGAGGATTTCAAAAAGGATTTAGCAATAATGATGTTTAACATTTTGGTTCCCAGTATTTCAGTCTCTGTAAACACATGTTTGTACAGCCTCAGTAGATTAGAGAATTGGTTTCTGTGTGGGATGTATTGAAGTGAGATAAGACCGACCCAACAGGTCTGCCTTGACTGTTTTAAAATCATTTATCTTATGCAGATATTCAGATTAGTGTGACATTAAAGCATCAATTTCTCATGGCAGTGTTTGGGCCGTTTGCAGGAACACTGTGTCATGCATTTTAGCGCAGTGTATCTGTAAAGTGACAAAGTTTTCAAGATTGCAATCTGCACCCACAAGGTGTCACATGGGAAAGCGATGATGGGGCTTTTTTGAGATTGTTTTGAGATTGCAGGATTGAGTACTTCTCATGTACATTTATGCATTTGGCAGATCTTTGTTATCCAAAGCAACTTACACTGCATTACAAGGTATACATTTTTTATCATAAGGGTGTTCCCTGGGTTCGAACCAATTTCCTTTTGCGTTGCTAATGCAATGCTCGTCCACTGAGGGTTACAGCAGCATTGCATTGATAGCTTCTAAGTATTACATCAAAACTTCATTGGAGTTACTTAAGGGAGTTTTTGAAATATGATCATTTCGAATGCTCAGATATCATCTTCAAAGAAATGTAACCTTTTGTTCATATGTGACAGAGTTTATGAAGCTTTTCAAGATTTGCATTTCAAGATAAAGGCCTACATATATTTAGGGAATGTCAAAATTCAAAACGATAAAAATGTCACCATAAAAGTGCTGCTCACAATTTATGCCTATAGCTTGCAAAAAATGTTTAAATAACCACCTATTACCTTCTAGCTTTCTTTTTCTATATAAAATAGGCTTTTTTATTCTTCAAGTACGGAGAACATTCTTGAGGAGGTTCATTTATACTTAAAATATACTCGTTCATTTCTATAAAGTACCTTTGCCCAAGGATAGGATGCAGTGGATTGAATTGTACACATGAAGGCTGCACGTTATATCGAAAAATCATCATTATTATGATATCAGTACAATATCCATATCTCGGAGTGTTTACTTGTCTATCATTTGTGTGTTGCATGCTTAAATTGTCCAAATTAGACCAATCATAAGGGGCCTTACTAAATTCCCACCCAACAGGTATTCTACTGTTATGCAGGGTTCACACCAGACACGGTAGAGGTGGCAAGCACGAGTGATTTACATGTTAAGTCAATAAAGACTCGATTAGGCATCCTGTGCTGCGGTATGCGCGGTAGATGCGGCATGAATGGCGTGTTTTGCGCGAAAGGAGTGTTGCTGCGGGAAAAGTGCAAGTTAAAAAATCTGAACTTTGGCGGATTTCCGCACCGCGTTAACCAATCAGGACCTTGCTGTAGTAGTGACTTGCCTACAGGAAGCAAGTGGAGTCACAGCGGAGTCGCAGAAGCCCCTCCCATGATGCGATTTTACGCTTGAATATCTCCAATGACTAGAATTTCACGCGCGAATGAATCGAGTAAACGAGTAAAATGTTCAAGCGTCCAACTACCCTTTTGCCGCCTCTACTGCGGCTGGTGTGAATGCACCATTATACAATTGGCTAGACCGCGGGCACAAAGGTGAACCTAGCGGCTCAAAGCCGAGAGAGGAAAAAAATATGGCAAGAGTAGAGACGAGCAAGAAAAATTACTAATAGCTAATAAAAATACACTTTCTCTAGGGAAATGACATATTGCAAGAAATACCGCTATTGCAACACGCAACAGTAAAATTACATATCGCATATGTCCTCAATACCGTGTGGTACACATACATTGTATAAAGATTGGATTCAATGACATGGATACAATGGGAAAAATGATGCAGTAGTAAATAATAGAGGCCTAGCCACAACATGTTTCTCTCCTGTGTTTTTGTATTGCTGACCTATTTAAAGACCTTGCCTTTTCCTTCCTGCTCGAGCTTCTGCACTGAAAGAAAAGACATTCGCTTTGGTGTTTTTAAGATACTTGAGTAATGACACATCGTGCTTCTGCAAGCCAGGGACATGCTCCGCCGGGTACTTAAGGGTGTAGCTGTTTGTAGAGGGCTGATATGACTGCGGCAAACACAACAAAGACAAACAGTTTGCGCTAGACATTCGCCCGAATGCATGCAGTGACATTTCCCATCCCCGAAACAACGTCTCGTCTCTTCAAAAAAAAAAAAAAAAAAAAAGGACAGACCAACGAGTGGGGTGCGAGAAAGGGAGCCGTATAGAGAGAGCCCTTGTCCAGACGGCAAGCACATGCTCATGTAACAGGAGTCCCGAATTCCACAAGGCTTACTGATCTTTTACTTCCCATTAAGCAGGGTAGAGAAAGACAGAGAGAGATAGAGAAAGTGTGGAGCGAGAGAGAGAAAAAGAGAGTGGGTGGGTTTAGTGGGGGTAAAAGGGGGCAGGCAAATCTGATCAAATATCAAGTGGGTGACTTCTACCGGCCTTCTCAAAGCCTCGGGAACATCTGATTGGATCTGATTTCCAGCTCAGGCCCCTCTGATGTGGCGCGTTCCTGTGAAAAACGATGACCTGGGGGAAATGAGCTGCTATAGCTTCCCTCCAGGCCTTACCTGCAGGAATGTTGCTCTGCAACGTGCATCCACAATGTGTCCCTGTTGTTATTGTTTGTCTTTCTCTTGTTCTTGTGTCCTTGCTTTTGTAAATGCTGGTGCTTGCTTCCCCTTGTCCTTCCGTAATGGGTCAGTGACGAATAGGGACGGGCACGATGATGAAATCGATGATTGAAACTTTTAGAAATAAAATCTCTGCATTAATGAAGCTTTTTATCATTTTTGGAAAACATATTTTAGCAAAATTGAAAACCTACACTCTTAAAAATATGTAGTTTAAAAAGTTTCTCACAGCCATGCCATAGAGCAACCATTTTTGGTTCCTCAAAGAACCATTCAGTCAAAGGTTCTTAGAAGAACCATTTATTTATTACCTTTTTGTGACCTAAAGAATTTTTAGATAGTGGATATAACATTTTTGGGCACTCCTATTAGTATGAATAGAGGACAATGCAACAATCAATATGGCCGCTCTGGCAACAGAAGTCCCGCCTTCCAGTTAAAATAACCAATCATAAATCATTAAAGACTGATGATGCTCTGGGGATCGCAATTATTTCTAATTCTTGTCAGAAATATGTTGTTTAACTCTTTCCCTGCCAGCGTTTGTTAAAAAAGTTGCCAGCCACCGCCAGCATTTTCATGATTCTCACAAAAGTTTAATGTCTTCCAGGAAATGTTCTTCTTAAAATATTTAAACATGCAATATATCCAATGAAAGAACAGACCCTCTGCTTTTAAAAAAAAATTAACCCTTAATTTGTTTCCTTTTTATAACCTCTCAAAAAATGGGTAGGTTTCTTCCAAAACACAAAATTTTTAGCAAAAAGCTGAGATAATTCCATTTGTGTGAAGGACTTTTGATAGAGATCAGATTCAGAGCGATCTTCAAAACTTACACGGACATACATTTGTTTGCGCTAGGGCGATACTTCCGGGTTTTATAAGTTGCGGAAGAATGCCACCTATTGGATAATAGCGGTATTGAGGAAAGCCGGAAATATTCGTCATTGGCAGCAAAGCGTTTTCTCTTAATTGACAAGTTTACTCATCAATGGCAGGGAAAGAGTTAATTGTGATTAAGCATGTGATTTTAGAGATATTTCTCTTCTCCCATTAAAATAGTCTTGCATGACTGAAATAACTGCCCAGAGGCTTTGCAAACATGGCCGCCCAGTGGACCGACTTCCCTAAAGGGACTTTGTTTCCATACAATTACATATTACAATAACTTTATATTCACATGTTCATTACAGAAAAGGTACACTGTCAAAAATAAAGATATAAAGCTGTTCCTGGGGCAGTACCCTTTAAAAAAGGTCCTAATATGTACCATTTAGGTACAAATATACATCTTTGAACTGCCAAATATGTACCTTTGAAGTACTAATATGCACTTTTTGGGTGTACCTTTTTGAAAGGGTACTGTCCCAGTGACAACTTTTGTACCTCTATTTCTGAGAGTGTATGCCATCGTCTGTATGATTTGTATTTTAAATGTATTTTTAATTTCATTCCTAATATTTATTAATTCATCCAATAACTGCTATTATTAAAGTCGTCTTTTGGTTAACGGTCGCTCTCACAATATTTTAGTTGAAAATGCAAAAGCGTAGTCTACTTAAGTTAGAATTTGTAGGACTTCATAGGAAGTGTCTTAAAGCACGAAACCAGTTTCTCCTATTGAGGAATTTCAGCCCGTTGCTTTAGATTCAAAACACACTTTTGCATTTCTTTATTTTTTGGGTGTGCGGCACATGGCATAATTTTTATGCTCCATGATTTTTTAATTATCATGCTTATAAGTCTTGTACAATAGTGGCTTTCATTAGGGTCTCAGATCCTGAAATTGAGTTGAAACATGGCTGTTGTGCTGTAGGGCAGGGTAGTTACAGACAGACTTCCTTAGCTTGAAGGGAAGTGTGTGTCACAGAGTTTTAATGTCTTGTAACTTTCACGAAAGCGTGCACATGCGGCGCTTAGCCTTCTGTATGTACATTGAATATTAAGAATTGGTGGAAGTCCACATGTGTGAATACTATAGTAAGAACTTTTTTGGGTAAGGTTGGGTCGGAGTTCAAAGGAAGTGTAACCTGACAACATTCGGCGTTCTGCAATATCAGAGAAGAACAATGCTACAAAGAATTGATGTGTTTTTGGTATGTTTTCTATTTAAACATACTTAAGATCAATTTACTTTAATAAAACGTTTGTGTACGAAAAATCGGATGATCAGACATAAAAAGACCCAACGGTTTATCAGGGCATAATAGCGGTTATACTGTATTATGCAGGTGTGATTTATCTAGATGTGAACAACATGAAACATAAAACCAATTAGATTAATAACAGTCTAGAATGCTTCACTCCTGTTTTATCTTGTTGCAAATTTCTGCGTCTTTTATTTCATGCATGTGTTAAACCGATCCGTCCCAGACATCAGCTGGCTGCTTCGACTTCCGTCTACAGGCCGCGTCTTCACTGGGTCAGCACTGTTGGGCTGTGGGTAGGAGGAAGGCTTGAGGTTAAAAGGGACAATAGGCACAAAGCCATTGACAAAAATAGCTAAATGTCATTAGGACTGTGTAGGAAATCACATGAGGCTCTAAGTGGGAACCAACGACAGACATGCTGACAAAATCACCCCGAGGAGAGGGAGGTTTGCTTGAGGAGGAAAAAAAGAAAAAAAATGAAAGCCGCCGCAACTGGTTTCTACCCATCCGGTTTTGGGAATGAATGCTTTCCTCCCTCGCTCATAAAAAGATTAGGTCATTTAGGGTATCGTTGTCTTATCTTAAATCCTGTTTTGGTGTTCGTAGGGTGACTCCCAGTATATGTGTTGTATATACAGGTTTTCTCAGGGAAATGCACTGGTGCTGGTCGAATGCAAAAGAGGCTTTTCATTGAGGGTTACAAAAGGGCATATTAACGTAAACAAGCTGTAACTACAGCTTGAAGGTGTGTATAAAAGAAAAGGGGGTGGATCTAAGTGAGTTTTTTTGCTCTGGCTTTGTTCACACTGCATATGAATTCAATTTGGTTTACAAATCAGATCTGTAGCGCTGACAGTCCTTATTGCATTTTTGCTTGTGATAAACTAGCAAGATTCGATTGTTTAGACACAAGGGACTGTTAAATATAATCGTTTTTAAGATGCAATCGTAATGTAAACCATAATACTGCATCGATATATAAAACAAATAATTGATGATTTAATAAAGCTGTGCTAACATACGTCTCGCTCGCTCTCTCTCTCGTTCTTGTGTAAATCAGGCACATTTGATATATTTTGTACTTGGACCACTGTTGAAAAGTCTTTAGGATGTAAAGCACTCAATAAACACGATACAGACCCCACATTGCATCTAAAAGTGATACGCGGCTTGTCAATAAAGTGTGACGAGGGGCTTTGACAAGAAAGACAGAGCTACAACAGTAAAAATGTGAATGAGACTACCTTACCTGTGCATTAATATAAATGCAATGCATCACAATGCATCAGGATATTAGATTAAATCGAATAATAGTTGTAATCTAATTGTGAGACCAGTGATGAGTATCTACATGGTTACAATAGTAAGGACCACATTTAGGGTTGGGAATCGAAAATGTGTTCCAATTTGGGCATCAGATTTCAAGTCCTCTTTTCAATTCCTGCATGCACATTTTACAATTATAGGTGTTTTATCTTATAGGTGTTGTCTTTTATTTTGAAGTCTCGTGTCATTTCCTTTTGTAGTTCATAGTCATGGTCATTGTAGTCTTTTGGTTTCCCCGGCCTAATTCTATCCAGGTGTGTCTTGTTTCTTTTCACTACCATGACTGCGTCCGAAAACTCCAGGAAGGCATCAAGGCATGTCCGAATCCAATGTTAGGTTTACTTCCTGACTCCTGAGATACCTCCATCGTCCTGTCCCACAATTCTATGCGTGTGTGCGCATGGGGAATGTGATTGGTCGAGCCTGGTCGAGTTCGAAAAAATGGCGGCAAAGAAAGTGACTGGAGCACAAATTTAGTGTAAATAAATTTATATTTTCACTTTTTACACCTTTTAATTGCATTTCTTGTGAGAAATAAGTATTGTAGTTTTTTAAAATGTGATTAGTTATCACAAACTATATATTTTCAACACGCTGCCTATGAAGTGTGTCCGAAAGCGTTTCTCTGAGCTGCCTTCATGCCTCCGTAGTCATTGCCTCAATAGGCAGCAAGCAAAAAGTCAGCTGCCTTAGTTTTCGGACGCAGCCCATGTGTGTATATATAGTCCTTGTGTTGCCATTGTCCTTTGTCAGTTATTATGGTTGTTACTAGCTGTGTTCATTGTTCATAGTTCATGTCATGGATTACGTTTTGCTCTTTTGATTTATTTAACTTCTTTATCTACGTCTAGATCCGTTTCTCATGCAGTGGCGTAGCATCTGGGTGTGCAGGGTATGCACGTGCAAATGGGCCCGGGCCAATAGGGGGCCCGGCTTTGGGCCCCAGCTTTTAATAAAAAAGAAATTCAATTTAATTTTTATTTGTGGCTGCAATAAATATATTTTTGTATGCATATCATGTGTAGTGATTTCTTATTACCCTAATGTCTAATTTCCCCGTTATTTCTTGTTTGCGTTTATAATTTTTTTTGCGATCCGCAGCTGCCGTAGACAACTACGCCATTATTTTTTTACATGACGCATTGCCGCCCCCCCAATAAATAGAAAACACAGTGTGAGAGGTTACTATAGCGGCTATCTACATGAACATTAAGGATGGACAAATATAAACATAAAAGTGGGGCCTTAAAGAGAAAAAAGAATGCGGAGAAGTTAGTCACGATTCAAAAACTACCCAAAACATTTAGTTTTTCTTTATTTAAATCTACCCTTTAAAGTAAAAAAGTAAAGTAAAAATATTTAACTACCTTATTAAAAGTATATGTTGTTAACAGACCTGCACTCAACAGTTAACAGTGCCAACGGGCAAGGTTGGGGGAGCTTTGGCTTAAGGGGGCCCGTACATTTTTTTTGCATATGGGCCCGCGACTGACTTGCTACACAACTGTTCTCATGTGTTATGTTTTGGACAGCTACAATACAAAGATAGCCCGGTTTGATTAAAACAGTTGTAATAAAAATTTACCACAGTTTTACTACAGATCCAGTTTAACCTGTTTAAAACCACAGGAATCACAAATTTACATTTGTCTGACTATAGACCGTTCCATCGGACGCATGTGCGTTGTCACTGTCGAACTTAACTTCGGTTCTCTGTTTGTTCAACGGTCTGCTGGTAGCTAAACTCAACTCTGGAATAAATAGACCCCTTTAAAGTTTGTAAACATTGCAACGTCTCCGGGTGGGCGTGGCTTAGCTGAAGGCAAAAAAGAGCCGCAGACGCAATGTTGACACGCATAAGCTAGCACGGTTTAGGAGGGATTTGTTAAACATGGATGCAGAAGAAGAAACTGAGAATTGGATTTGATAAAATTTTATGGATACCCAACTCTAGCACCTAACCCTTTTGCATACATCAGCTTTTTATGTTTTGCTTTAGATCTACTGATATCTACGGGTTTGTTTAAGGCAAAGATCATCACATTTATTTAAGTGAGTTAAGCGAGTACACACATACTGATAGCTTGTAATGCACTGGAAGTCGCTTTGAAAAAAAGCATGCCAAATGCATAAATCTGTAAACTATAATATTGTTTATAAATTAAATTCAAATGGATTAGTTTTGAGCTACAGTTCTTTAAAGAGTCACGGCAAGTGTTGACCATGAAGTGGACGAGACAACCGTGTAAGAATCTTCCCAACTTTCCAATCCTCAAGAGAATGGAAAGAGGATAAAAATGATGAGCCGTGGCCCCAAAGACCGGATATCTCAGGTAATTTAAAACAAAAGACCCTGGGCAGATATCTCTGACAGTAAATCATTCCAGCTATGAAGCCCTGCTTTACATTATGAACAGCCCTGTAATTTAGCCCAGCACGACATTAAGCTGAAAGGCACAGCCACCCTTTCATAGTGTAAAATCATGAGACGGTAAAGCACGGCACCTCCCACGTTAGGCCTAGTGATGTATCGTTTTTCTCTTTGTCTGACTCGGCCCCTGCATTCTTTCTGCTCGCACACTAACACGTTTAAACCTTCATTGTATGTGGCATTAGCTGTGTGCTCTTTTGCCCCCGTTTGGTGGGAAGTCATCAAAAGACGCTCTGGCCCTGGGCAGAATCTACATGGTATGTGCACTAAGGCAAACCTCATTTCCTTCATTTGTACAGGGAAGCAGTCATCCCTAAAGGCAAATCAAAGCAAACGATGCTCCTCTAGGAAATATATAACCGAGGAAGCAGCGAGCAATGGCTAATATGTCAAAAATGAGTGTACATGCTCTCTCCGACACTATTCGCTAAAGATGCTGAAATCTTAATGTGTCAGGATTGCACATCAGTGTCACAAGCAATTACCCATATGTGACCCGGTGCACTGGCCTGCTACATTAACACCAGAGCTCACCTCCCATCTGATGACCACCCATACTTTGCTACATCTACAAGAAAGTAGGGATGTAACAATACATCGATTTGGATCAATGCATCGATAAGAATGTCTAACAATACGTGAAAAATCAATATGAAGTAGGGGAGAGCGGGGCACAACCTAACGCTTTTTGGTTTTGGCTCAATCATTCCAAAAATAT
The DNA here is from genome assembly GCF_030506205.2 of Paramisgurnus dabryanus. NCBI lineage: Eukaryota > Metazoa > Chordata > Actinopteri > Cypriniformes > Cobitidae > Paramisgurnus > Paramisgurnus dabryanus. Next base: position 51,025,505 of record NC_133338.1, read on the forward strand.
TTGAGTTTGATTCATTATATTTTTACACAAGCAACACACACATCTCTGCTACGAATGACCATTTGAAGTTTGTTTCTATTACTTACCATTCTTGGACAATTACACCAAACGTGACAGAAGTGCAAACGTTACAACTTACCCCATAGGTGGGGTTAATTGTAACAGGCAGGGGGTTAGTTGTAACACTTGCTAAAAATTAAGTTTGCAGGCAAATATTTCAATACTATTTTGTCTATATACTTGAAGTGGATATTGTTTATATATCTGTCTATAATAGGTATCCACACTGTATTCATTCATCCAGCCCTTTTCTAACAATAGTTCAATTATAAATGGATACAAATGTCTAAAAATGTAAGAAAAAGCAGCACAATTATAACAAAACTTTTTTTATATGTGACCTAGTCTGTAATAACCACAGTTTTAAAATCAAATTCTGAGATATTGAGCATCAAAGTCTGATTTTAGCCATTCATTTTATTATGATTTCAATCTTTGATGTGACCTTATTCAATCAATTTTAAAGATATGAACACAAATAAATTTGACACACGATATTTGATAAGACAGGCACATTTATTTTGTTGGCAGCCAGCAATCATTAATGTGTAGCCTATTTAATACAACGGCAAGAATTACACTAACGTTAGTGGTTTTCATATCGTAAGTGCTGAGGGGTTAGTTGTAACACAGCGTTACAATTAACCCCGCTGGGTCAAAATAGCCCACCAAAAAAGTTGCTAAGAGCTACAGACAGTAGACAGCCTCGTGCACCCCTACCTTTTATTTTGATCATTTCCACTTGTTCACGTAACGTCCGTCTCCACATTTTCACCACCGCTTGCATTTTTGTTTAGTAAATATATTATATGCCTGTGCGTCACATTGCAACAAAGTTGTGGTGTCAGCGAAAAACATATGCAGAAAACTTTGTGTCTGCTGTTGAACACTGTCTACTTATCGATACATCAATCTATATACCTTTTAATTGAATCGAAATTGTAACACAGCTTTAATTTTTTGAGGTATTGACGAACATTGTATCGCTGGCTGAAAATAATATCATATTACGATATCATATATAATATCTTATTACACGGCTCTCTAAAATGCTAGATTCTGATTGGCCAGTCGTGACATTGCAAGGTTCGTTCTTTTCAGATAACTACCGCTTAAAACTAATAACACACTGTAACCTGGATGCTGCTAATCATTTTGACAGGTACAGTTTAATATTCCACAAAATTAAATGTCTTTATTAACATATCCGGCATTATATTTACCAATGTGTAAACCAAATAGTGTGTTCATGACATCTGAATGTCTTGTCTTATCTTTAAATCGAAAGTAAACGCGTTCTCCTCACGGAAGGTCTGTATTCGTTAAAAATGAGCAAATAAAATATTTCAAATCAATGTTTAATGCTCCTTATCTTACTTATGAGGTAAATAAATAGCTGTGTAGTAAGCGGGATAATGTACAGGCAGCAGGTTGCATACATAAATGCGATCTTCTTTCAAAATGACGGCGATTCACTTGCTAAACAGTATTTCCCTGTATTCAATTGCTGCATTCAAGTGTTCATGTATTTACATTACAACAATCCAAGATGCTATATCAGTCAAACTTGCTCACACTCAAACAGTGTAAAACCAAACCCTGCTCATTTACCAATGAGGGTCTTATTTGTAAAGCGTGCGTACGCACAAAACGGGGCTGGAACCATGCAGCCCTACGCACTAATAGTCAGTAGATACAATAAATGGGTAACTTTTTATTTGTTGGGGTTATTTATTACTACCGATGGTAAATCCAAAATGTAAATAATTTCATCATTTGGCATCAATCTTAAAATTACCTAAATAATTGTTGTTTTTAAACAGCAGCCAACAGAATCTGTAGTCTGCGAGCCTCTGCCAAGAAATGGAAGTTTCTGGCTATTGGCCAGTACATTTTAAGCCTTGGCATCTTGTGACTTAAAGTCTGCATGTGTTTGAGACTGAACAATATGAGAATGTTGATTTAATGGGTTTCTTTAATAAGACTATTCAGGAAGGTTATTCTTTTCATCTCTTTGACCCATTAACCTGACTGTGATGGGGGGCTGACTGAAATAACAGCAATGACTCTTTACTGCTGGCATAAATTGAAATAAAGAATAAAGACTCTTTCAGTCGATTAGAGATGTCAGTGCAAGGACCTACAGCAAAATAATAAAGGGTCACATAAATAATAAAGGGTCACATTCTTTTATTTGTGCAGTGCTGTATTATTTCAAAACAGCAATTCAGAGTTAAAGCAAATGTCATGAAGCCTGTCAACAAAATGTTTGGGTTCACACTTCAACCCAATACCACAAAATAATAAATAATACAATTATCGTATTACAGTAATGTTTAAGTGTAACACAGTCAAATTGGTACCACTTTACTTGAAAGAGTGTTCATAAGACTGACATGACACATGCTGTGAACATGAAGGAGATTTTATGCACATTTATGACAACTGTCATTAAGTGTCAAATGATGTCATTTTTAATGCAAAGATGACATTGTTTGAGATGTCTTTGTTATGATAACTTGACATTAACCAATACATCATAACTTGTCATGACAACTTGACATTACCAAGACAACAAACTGACCACTTTTTATTACATTACAAATTAAATGTCATTAAAATGTCATTAAGTGTTAATACTCTGTAATATAATTTTATAACAGCGTCATGAATATTTTTCTTGACCTCAAGTACAGTGTTTCAAATATATTGTAATTTGTCATTAAAATGTCATTAGGTGTTAATACTCTGTCAAATAGTTTTATAATCGCATCATGAATATTCTTCAGTTCTTATTGTGTTTTTTTTTTTAAGTTTTCTTCCAGGTGTTAGAGAAATAAAATCAATCATCCAATAATAATACTAATTAAAATTGATAAGATAGTATTGTATTGCATTTGGAGAACAATTCAACTAAAATTAAAAGAAAACAGTACAATAATCGGTTAAGTTTGCAGCGTTGGGTCCATATCACTGCAAAGTTAATTACATGAAATTAAATTAATTAAATGTTTTGTTAGTTTTTTCTTCTATGTCAGAGAATTTCAGAACCCTCAGTTTTTTTTATGTTTTGTGCACATACATAAAGTTAAGTATAATATTTTGATGTGTCTGTTGCATTTTGTCAAGGTATTTAAAATTATTTGACATAGTATTAACAGTTAATGACATTTAAATGACAGTTTAATGTTATGTTAACCCATAATGCTAGGTAGTTTCTTAAAGGCGGAGTCCACGATGTTTGAAAAACGGTTTGGAAAAGGAGACGGGCCGACTACCAAAACACACTTATAGCCAATCAAATCAAATCAAATGCCGGGTTGCGTATGTGTGGGGCGGGTCTATCAACAGAAGGTCCAGATTCTATTGGGGTAGGGGCGTGTTTGTTTAGGCGATTTCAAATATCAACACTGGCTTTCAAACATCATGGACTCCGCCTTTAAGTTTGATAATTATTCTGCTATGTCATGTTTATGACAGATTTATGACAAGTTATGATGTCTTGGTTTATGTCAAGTTTTCTTAACAAAGACATCTCAAACAATGTCATCTTTGCACTAAAAATGACATAATTGAACAAATGACACTTAATGACAATTGTCATAAATTTGCATAAAATCTTCTTCATGTTCATGACACGTGTCATGTCAGTCTTATGAACACCCCTTTAAGTAAAGTGTTACCTATATTATGAAAATTTATTGAACATCACTACTGTATTGAAAACTATGACAAGAAACATCAATAAACTTAACAGTAACAAGTTTTTTTTGTGTCTTATTGTCAAGAAAATATACATTTATGCATTTGGCAGACTTTACAAGGTATACTTTTTTCGGTGTATAGTGTGTATAATGGGAATCGAACCCATGACATTTTGCACTGCTTACTGTATGCTGTACCAACTGAGCCATGGGAACTAAAAAAAAAATATTAAAATGACACAGAAAAATTGTTTCTTAAAAAAGCACTTCATTTAATTTAAGCATAATTTTTTGGAAATGTTTGTTTTTGGGGAGCATAAAAGATGGCCATGTTCTTTTGGTTTTTGTGAGATTTACTATAGGGTGTGTGACCCAGCTAGGTTGTTTTTAGCCCTGTGATCTGGTTAAAGCAGAAAACATTACCAGACCTAACAGACCTGAGCACAGACCACATGTATGAAAACTCACTTTCCTCTGTGTGTCTGTTGTACTGGATACAGATCTCGTTAAAATTCCCATGTAGCCGACGTTTCCTTTTTCATTAATTTTTAAACTTATTAAAACCTTCCTCCAAATTCTTTCGTTTTTTTCCCAAATTAGTCAATATTTGCCTGAGAGTTTATTAAGGGCCCCCCATTAAATGCTTAGTGGTCATTTCTCAAAGCCTTCATCAGCTTTGAAACCAAATAACGTGATGGAGAAAGTGTAGACCGTAAGAGAGTGTTTATTCAAACTCTACATCCAGGATTTAAGGAGTGCTGTTTTCCGTCATACAGAGGCATTTCACATGCTTTAATGTATACTGTACTCATTCGCCGGGGCTGTACAAATATAGCTGGCATATTGGAGTCTACCAATGTCTTGTGTGACTGTGTCGTCCCCCTAAAATGTTTTTAAAGCATCTTGTTAATGTGTGAAAAGTTGCTTTGTTTATAAATGCCCCCCAAATTCAGGCAAAGTTACTCATTGGAAAATGGCTTCGGACAGGCTGTGATGGATGACGTGTTTGCATCAGCGCCTTTTAAAGAGGAACTCTTTTTTTTTCAGAGGGATCTGCAACCTTTGTCTCATGCCAAAACTGATGCTTTAGAAGCTCTTGTATGCAACGAAGAAGAAGTGAGTTTGCTTCATCTTTAATAGACTCGCTACTCCCACTGGCTTCTTTTCACAGATATATGATTGTTATCTGTTTACTTCTCTGACTTGGAAATTAAGTAAGGGATTTGCAGGATTGCGTTACTTAAATGTAGCCTGTGGTTACACAACAACAAGACAGGTTAGGGTTTTTAATCAAATTCATGCAAAGATTATGCAAATTTATAAAAATCACATTCCACATGGCGAGCAGAAGCACGTTGGAGAATAAGGGGAAAGTTGTAACTGTTAGTTATCTAAGGGGTTTCTGAGGGAGGGTGTGTTAAGCGGGCTCTTCAGGTAGCTGCTGAGGGGCTGTGGGAACCGGTCCAGAACCGTCTGCACATGTTCGTTTCAGTCAGATCACTGCCAGAACAGCTGAAGTTGTGGACAACTCTGACGCAACACATGAAGACTTTCCCTCTCCACTTTAAAATTCAGATTGCAGTATTAAAGGGAAACACCATCGTTTTTCAATATTTTACGATGTTCTTACCTCAAATTAGATGAATTAATACATACCTATCTGTATTTAATGCGTTCACTTAATCTTTGTACCGTGCATCGTGAACGTGTTAGCATTTAGCCTAGCCCCATTCATTCCTTAGGATCCAAACAGGGATGAATTTAGAAGCCACCAAACACTTCCATGTTTTCCCTATTTAAAGCCATGAGTAGTTAAACCAGTAAGTATGGTGGCTCAAAATAAAACATGGCGATATTTTAAGCAGATAAAAAATGAGAACTATATTGTATGGCGTAAGAGCACTTAGTTTGCAGCACTTCGACCTCGGGTGCAGTAATATTGACAGAAGTTTGAGCAAGAGGGTGAGTAGTCAGGAGTGATTTTACTGCGCGCCGAAGTCGAAGTGCTGCAAACCAAGTGCTCTTGACTTTATTTATGTTGGTAAAGTCAAATGACGTCAAACATATGTAATTTCCCACAAAATCGTTTAATAAATAACATCAACACTAACCTATTAACATTTTTCAAAAAAAATATTTTGTAAGAGGGAGCTAGAGCAATGTAAGACTTTCACAAACACATGGATGCAAAATATTGTCTGTTATCATTATCGACAAAATCACAGATATTATCCACATTAAATCTCAAACCCCTAGCTCCTCCCCTTTTTAAATAAGCCAATAGTGTTTAATTTACAGTACCTCACTGGCTGGAATCTTATGATAAGTGCAGAATGATGTCATAAAAATAGTTTATTCATATTAGTGGGAATAAATACGCAGCCCCTTAGGTGACATTGGAGTAGAAAAAATCTAAGGTTTAGTTTCATGTGCTCACGGGAAACATTCATGTGCTCATGCAAAACTTTCATGTGCTCATGTGAAAGCGAAAGTTTCAGATGCGCACTGGATAGTTTCATGTGCGCACGCGATAGTTTCAGGTGAGCACGCAAAAGTTTCACATGAACACGCAAAACTAAACGCGGTAGTTTCATGTGCAGACGCAATAGTTTCACGTGCGCCCGCGAAACTAAACTTTATTTAATTTTGCTCCATGTCCCCTTAGGGGCTCCGCAAATAAGAGACTGTAAGTTTGCAATGCCAACAAATTCATACTAAAAGCCAAAAAAATTCAATTTTGATTTTACAATCACTTTTAAGCTAGAAGTAAATTTCCGTTTTTATGCGTATGCTACGGTCCGCGTACAGTGTGCATGCACTACAGGATTTTTGTAGCTGCTCTTACTTGAACTTGAACATGTGGGTTGTGGATGCGTGTACAGGAGAATGTAGTATGTAGCCCATGTATGTCGCATTTTGTCGCAGTGCGTATGTGTCGAACATCTGCATACACGTACAGTGGCGGCCAATGACTTCTTTTTTCAAGGGCACTCGATGCGAAGTTTGTCACAACATGTATGTAGCGCATCGTGTGTGGTTCCTTTTTTCAAAATATGTGTTCTGCGCATCGAGAGATCCTGTGTGCATCACGTGTCTTGTCAAAATAAGTGCCTGCTGCAGACGCGTCTAAAGGGTTTATGATAAAAGAGACGCTCGCATTTTCCAGATACTCACGCGTAATCAGAGTTTACTGTTAAGGGAGTGTCTTGCATGTATTTTGTGAACGTGAGCGTCTCTTTTATCAGAAACGGTTTTGATGCGTGTGCGTTTTTTGAAAAGACACGTGATGCACATGGTTAACATGATGCACATATTTGGAAAACGCAAGCAACACACATGACACTCCAAAACTCTTATTTCGAATTAACGCCCCTCGGATGAGCAGTCACGAGCCGCCACTGTTTGGTATTTTGCATTCGACCATACACGTATGTTCGCGCACACTAACAAAACGTAAAAAACATTTATTCAGGGCTTAAGGGGCCACACATGTTCCAGACATGTTATGTAATCAAACTGCAGTTATTATTGAAATGTGAAGTGCACATACTTGTATTTGTAAGTGACTCTTTTCACTTTAACAATGAAGCAATAGTTGTGAAAGTTCTCCATCCTTGAGGAGGAGAGCTGTGAAACCAATGAAGTTCACGCAGGCGTTGCGGTTTGGCATATCAGTGGTCCTCCCCAACTGAGAACACATTAGATCAGTGCCTCGCTCCCTCAGGACGTCCACCGTCTGGCTCGGGCTTTGTTCTGTCACTTCTGCTTCCCATTCGAAGGGGAATTTCCTGATAATCACAGAAATAAGAGTGCTATTTTCACTAGAGGAAGGGCGGAAAGGGGTCTATTTGTCAGGCTTTCACTGTATCCTGATGTGCACGGTGACAGAGGGCGAGGGGATGTACGGTACAGTAACACAGGAAATGCTCTCATTTTTGAGAGAAAGCAAATACGACAAATGTTGTTTTGTTTTCCAGCTGTGCGAGATAACCTCTGCAGTTTTGTCTAGGAGAGCGGTCGTCCGAGGGACAGAGCCAATTTAAGAGAAAGATCACGGATGTAATTGAGGACGGCGCTAGATTGGTTTGTTTTAATCACAGCCAATCAGGGATATTTAGGGATGTGGTGAGTTTGGTGGCTCTTTAGTGTCTCATAGCATGGAAAGGCCAGGAATTTAAGCGCACTACTTTTCTTGGGTCGCTATAACTCACAAAAATTATGATGTGTGACTGTCAGCCACACCAGGCGTAAATGACTCACCCCACCCAGACAGTGTCACACAAACAGCAGGTTTAGATGAACTGACCCCAGTTTTCCTTATTTAGACACCTACAAACTCTTACTTGGACAGACATGAATATAAGACAACCTGTCAAGATCACGCCCGGGTCATATTTTACCCCAAATTCAAAAGAAATGTTAAAGGGGACATATCATGAAAATCTGACTTTGTCCGTGTTTAAGTGCTATAAATGGGTCCCCAGTGCTTGTATCAACCTAGAAAATGTGAAAAAGATCAACCCAGTAACTTAGTTTTGGTAAGCATGTGAGAAAACAGGTCATTGAAATTTGGCTCCCCTTGTGATGTCAGAAGGGGATCAAACCGCCCCTTAATCTGCACTATCCAACAATGGCACTGCCATTTAGTGCAGCTCATTTTTCATTTAAAAAAGGACACACCCAAAAATGGCACAGTTTTGCTCACACCTACAAAGGGGCAATTTTAACATGCTATAATAAATTATCTATATGGTATTTTGAGTTAAAACATCACATACGTACTCTAGAGACACCAAAGATTTATTTTACATTTTAAAAAAAGTATTGTGAAATGTCCCCTCTAAAAAGTGGTATTACTTCTGGAATTCTATATACGTTTTGCAAATTATGATTTATTTATAGACGGTTTCAGCAGTAACAACATAAACAAGTGGCTGTCATGGTCCTCACGTAACTTCCGGTAAACTCCGCAAAGAATAAATAACAACAAAGTACTTTAAACGTAGTTTATTTATATAACAAGCAAAAAAACAACACAAAGATTACCTAGGGGGCTGTTTACACTTGGTATTAAGATGTGTTTTCATCGATCGGATCACAAGTGGACGAGAGAGACACATTACGTTTACACCTGGTATTTAAATCCGTCTCTTTTGTCCACTTTTGACCGCTTCTGTCCTTAATACTGTGAGGGGGTGGTCTGTGAGACGGTGGGCGAGTCTCTCTGCTGTCATTCAAACCCGAGCGGGAGTAATTATGAGTTTATATGGACGCAAACTAATATTATGTCGGAGTCCGCTGCTTGTTTAGCAAGTAAACATGCTGCACAGTGTTTTGTACGTTTATATGTTGGAGCTTTCTCTGAATTTTCAGCGCAATTGATGAAATAGGATCGCGCAACTTTGACGCTTTCAAAACGAAACTACGGAGAACACCCGCAGTAGTTTTATCAATGAAAGGGTAAAAATAGCGCTGTTCACCGTATGTTCACGCCAGAGGTCAAAAAAAGACGTAAAACTTGTGTTTAATACCTCAGATTAGATAAATGGGTGGAGAGAAGGCGGTCACGTGTGGCTGTTCGAACACATTCAACCACATTTGCGTTCCGCAACTCCAAAGCGATCCGATCGAAAGTGGTTTCGACTACCTCTGGATGTGGTTGCAAGTGGTCGAAAGTGGACGAGCTCAATACGCTTTGAACACCGTTTACACCTGGCATTAACGTCGTCCACTTGTGATCCGATCGACGAAAACGCATGTTAATGCCAAGTGTAAACAGCCTCTAGGAGACCAAAACATTTGTTATTTTCGACAAGGTATTTGTTCAAGAGATCAGTTTAGCAACTAGTCAGACCATTAAAAAAAAAACGAAACTGGAAGTAAAGTTCGGATCCAGACGTTTTTTGCATCAGCGCACGTGCGTCTGATGAAACCGTCTATATTATAAAATATGTAGAATATAATAATAATGTAGATTATCGCTCAGATTATTACGTTTTAGATAAAATTTATAATAAATGCATATAAATGTGCTACATGATACCATACTGTATAAGAACCATTTTAGGCTATAATTGTGAGACATAATTGAGAGCTCTTTTAAGAGTCTTGATCTCTCGTTTTTATCATTATTGTCTATGAGAAACATTTGAGACCCCAAAGATATCTCTATCACCAAAGACGTTGCCCACACACATGTAAACTAACCATCGCTGTCCAAACGCTGGTCAATTACAGAGACTGCTGTCTAAATATTTGGTAGGAAAGTTACACAGGCCTCAGAGAACCACCTTTACTTCAAAAAAACGACCCATACTGATCACAGATCTGTGTCCTTTGGCTTTTCAGGTCTGTAACTCTTCAGTATGAATCAGCTGTTTTAAAGAGGGTCACCTCCCACTACATGTTTCACATTAGAATGATTTAGGGTGGGATTGGAGAGCATGAAGCAACACGAAGAGGCTTCAGGCGTTCACATTCCATACAATAAGCGGGTAGATATCCATCCACTTTCTGAATCATGCTTCTTAATATCTTGACAAATTTGAAAATACTACATCATAAATCAAAGAACCGTCACTTCAATCTACAGTATGTGGAACCTTGCTTCCACTTTCTTGCTTGGTGATTTCGGGCTTATAATGGCAATGATTTCACTGATGGGTAGTGTTAAGTCTTTATTTAAAATCAGATTATGATCTTTCTCTTTTGGTTGAATGGCATAGCCATCAATTTTGATATTGGGAGACATTCTTTCTTCTCAGATTGATATAAAGTTGTTCGGTTTGTGGTTTTCCGTGTGGAAATGTTTGGGTTCAATTTGAAATAGCTGTCTACTGATTAAAGACTTGAGTATCTTGACAAATCTTTCCACATTAAGATGTAAAACACTTTATCAGGGGAAAACCATGAGAAGCAGGACACCTAAACAACTTTGAGATGGCAATCAGATTAAATAAAAGAGCAACTGAGATATTAAAGAGATTTTATTTGTAACTTATCTTTCCTATGGGTGTGTCAAACCTACTACCTACCTTTTTTCTCAGTATACTGGCTAATTTTGTGCCACCCAGAAAGCTGCTCAGGGTCGTGATGCCACCAGGGTGAGGTGGAAATGGCAGTGTGCTCATTAGGGTCTATCTGCACCCAGACATGTAGGGACCACTGATACCACACATGCTTTATCATCCGACATCATCTGACAACAGCCCAACAGCAGCTAATGGATGTTGATGGATGAGTGGAGAGCTAAACCGGAGCTTCTTTGAGAAATGAAATTAGTGAATTGTGATATGAAATGAAAGATATAACGTGTTGTTTGTGCAGTATTTACAAGTATTTAAATTAATATAAAATATAAAAATCTGATAAGCAGGAGTCTCAATTTGCTCTCTACCTAATTTCATTTCTCGCTAGGAGAGACCACGGATATTATAAAGAGATCTTGTGTGTTTTCATATTTTTTTAAAGGAAAGCTATACTCATTTACTCATATACGCAACTAACTTTACAAGGTTTGTTAAGACAGTAGTGGTACAAAATTGAACAACATAATATTAACTTACTCAACTGTTTAATCACACCATGGACAAAGTCCCGCCCCACAGTGGACCTGTGACCCCTTTGATGGACCTCGGTCGGGGCTCCTAATTACATCTAATGTGCTGTAATAGTCCCAAGAGGAGGACTGTCTTGCACCAATCTGGCTGCTGACAGAGTGAATTGGAGAAAAGTGGGAAGGGCACAGGGTGTGTGGTGGGTTTCACGTACGTGACCATCAGGGCGGCAATTAACAAGTCTGTTCCTCCGCAGAAATAACACATTGAGTGGTAGAAGACATTGTGTAACCTTCTTTATTTCTTATATTTCTAAGGTTAAAGATTTGATCAAAATTAGACCTCAAATCTTACAGCTCATTCAAGAGTGGTAGTATTAATTTGTGATCGGCCATGTAAATTTCCTTACAGTCCATAAAACTAGTTTAAATCACAAAGACCTAATGTTAATGTGTTCTCGTACGCGCTCTGACAAGTGGATGACAATATGAAACAATGTTGGTTTAATCATTTTCAGTGTTTAAGTATATTTTAATATACAGGAGTTTAAATTTATTTAATAAACAATAGCATTGTCGTATTGCGGATCAAACATTGCATTTGAAAAGTACCGTTTTTTAATATATTTTATATTTTTAAAAAAAAAAGATTTTTATTATTCAATATTTTTATTAACTTTTTAGTTTTTAGTTTGTATGTTAAATTTATTTTAATATTAAAGTAATTTTGCTTTGAGATTTTGTCATTTAAATAGTTTTTTGTAAAAAAAAATTAATATTGCTAATTATCTTACTGTATTTTCCGGACTATAAGTCGCCCCGAAGTATAATTTGTATCAGTCAAAAATGCGTTTTGAAGAGGAAAAAATATATACGTTTTTTTAGAAAATTATTTCATAAGATCCTTGTTAAAGACATTTAATCTGGAAAGGCAAGTTAAATGGTAAATGGACGGCGGTGTCAGCCATGCAAGGCGCCAGCCAGCTCGTCGTGAGCAGCTGGGGTTAGGTGTCTTGCTCAAGGACACCTCGACACTTGGTCCGGTGGAGCCGGGATTGAACCCCCAACCTTCCGGTTTGTAGACAACCTACATGAACCACTAGGCCACTGTCGCCCCAAGTTATTCAACTTAACAATAGCAAAGAACAGCAGGCTGAATAGATGTCCGTACATGTTAACGTAACATTAACATTTATTCAGCTAACACAATAGTATACAGAATATACCTGGGAGGATGTATAGGCTAAATTAACATAGCAAAGGAAATCAATTCACCAAGCTCCCGAAGTCATTCCACATCACTGAATCCATTGAATTACATAAATACAGTAGCAGCATATAGCCGACTCTCGCGGCTGTAGACGGAAATGGTTTTTCTTGGATCATATGAATAATTTTGACATATAAGTCGCACCTGACTATAAGTCGCAGGACCAGCCAAACGATGAAAAAAGTGTGACTTATACTCCGGAAAATATGGTAAGTTAAATGTAATTTTTATTTAAGTTTTTTATTTTGTTTCTGTAATTTTTTTAATAATTTTATGTTTTTCAGCTAATATTTATGCCTGCATTATATTTAATTACAATTAACAGACATGTTTATAATAGTTGTAGTTAACAATAATAAGCGTGATTGCATATCACATTTTTCTTAAATACCATGCAGCCCTGACCTACATTAAGGAACATTAAGATCTTTTTAAGTAGTAAACACCCATAGCACCATAGCAACCACATAGCAATGCCCTAAAAACCGCCCAGAGCCTTCCAGTTTTCTTCAGAAAAAGTCCAAATCTAGTTGTCTCTGCACCCATGTTGCCAACAAGTTTCACTATTGCCCAACAAGCTCCTTAACCAAAGCTTCCTGATATATTGCAATCTCTTATTCAAACTTACTGTCTCTCATCCACTCTCTGCCACCCATGCTGACAGCTGCCCGCTTGGCAAATACTTTGGCATGTGATAATTAGTGTAAAGGTGGTAGAGGGCACCAGAAGGGGGGCAAAGTTTTGTACTAGAGAAAGCATGGAGGGTGTGCTGTGTCCAGCTGGCTCTTCTTAACATTACAGGCTGTGCTTTGTAAGATCTGACAGCTGCATTCAAACTCTCTCTCTTTCTCTCTCTCTCCCTCTCTCTCTCTCTCTCTCTGTCTACTTTTGCAAAAAAGTTTGTTGTATTAGTCAATTTGTTACAATGCACTTTGTGTTAGTCAAGCATGTACTATATAATATTATGCAACAAATTACCTCTGTTAAACTTTCACATATTGATTAACCTCTGTTGAAAGCGAAATAAAGCCAAAGCAATCGAGTTAAATAGCTTTATATGATCAGATGAGAGCCACCCCACCCGTCATCTAAATATGGCCATAATGACATGAAAGAGAAAGCGTGTCACAAACGCTTTGATGTGTAAATCATTTATCTACAGAATGCTAATCAATCTTCATAAAGCTATGTGTAACATCTAAATATGATGAGAAAGGAAGTTTGTCATAAAGCTGTAAAGTGCTAAACTGAGATAACAACCAGCGGCATTTCCAGTATACTCAAAGGACTGAATAAGCTGAATGGACTGATGACATTTCTTCTGAGCTTTCAGATTGGCTAATGGCCCAAGAGGAAGCATCCTGATTGGCTGGATATGACAGCCACGAAGCTTGTTGTTATCTTAGTCTGTGAATGAGGGTGATTGAAAGACAAACATGGACAATGACCAATCCATCACACACCTTGTTTGTCAAGTGTGAGATATTTTGTATTATTTCAGTCGTGGCGAAAGTTTGTGAACAGGTTTGTTTATCTTGTTGATACAGGATTGAACTTGCTTCTATATCCTGGCTATTAGCATTAATTCGGAGGTTTTTATAAAGCTGCCCACTTTATTCCACATGTGTTTTATCTTAAAGTCTATAATTTTAAGTAAATATATAAATTTGTATATATAAATTCCCATTTTTCTGCCGGAAATGACGGATGTGATTGCTTGCAGATTGCTTGCTATAGTTTTGCGCGCTCACGTTGTTCGGCACGCATACTGGCAACACTCTCAGCCGTGAGCTCAAAGTAAGGACCATTTACTAACCTGGTCCTGTTTCCCCTTTTCTCTTTTAAAATATGACCCCTTGCCCCATGCACTCTCCCAAGCCAGAACCGGGGGCTGATTTTGGGAGGCCTGACTGTCAATCTATTTAGCTTTTCCTCAACGGGCTTCAATCAAACCTCCTTTGAACCCCCTCCTCAATGGCCGCAGTGCCAGCTGATTACCTTCCTTTAGCTATGTAAATCACTCCCACAAGCTCAACGCCACCACAATGGCTCTTTTTAGTGTGCTAGCTGCCTGGCCTGCAAAAGGGATTATGACTGTTTTAAAAAGCCAGTCATTTCAAATCAGTCCCATTATATAGCGCTTTACGTTGCATCGCCGTTGTGTTTGTTCCTGTCTGGAGGCCATTTTAGGCCTCTTTGTACATTTTCGCTGAAAACATCTGTTTGTCATTCATAAATACTTTTTAAAGTGTCTTAACGTCGTGATAAAAATGATGGTAAGTCCGAACCAGAATCTCTTGTTGGACTACGTGTGAGTCTTGTTGATGGTCACTTGAGAGACGCCCGATCTCTGTTCATGAGAATCTCTGCTAACATACTTTTTTGATATTTTTATCTCATACTATATTAATAATTATATGATATTATTATTATTATCAGTAGTGGTGTGTGTGTGTGTGTGTATGGCAGTGGTTCCCAATCTGGGGGGCACGAGATTGTGCCAGGGCGGCCCCAGTTTTATGCCATTTTATAAAACACATTACTTTTATCATAAATTCTGTGTAATCAATCAGTAAAATATTATTTCCAACCAAAAGCACTACTCTGAATCATTTAATATGTTTTGTTTAATTCAGAATCTAAGTTTGAGATTGTTTTATATCTTGAATTTTCTTTGAGGAGCTGCGAATGGATGCACCCTACAAAATGGGGGCGTACTTTGAAAAGTTTGAGAACCCCAGGGCAAGTTATTTTTTATAATAACACTTTACTCTATCATGAAAAGAGACTATATATCAGAAATATATGTATATGATTGATCAGAAGCAATGTCTAACTGGCCTAAGCTGATTTGCTGGGCTTAACTGGTTAAGGGTGGTCTAGCAGGTCTTCCAGTTTGGCCAGGCTGATACTCAGCTGGTTCATTGGGCTGGCTAGTAGGCATCAAAACATATCTAAAAATCAATCAGCAGACCAGTTAATACCAGTACACGTAGACTTTGGCCTGTTAAGTCTCACAAGTTCTGGGAAATATAAGTTAACAGTCACTTTAGTTTCATCTTTGTCTAGTTCACATCTTTGTCTTTGTCGAGTTTTTCCTCCTGCGGTTTAAAAAAATTCCCCTCCACACATGCTCGGTTTAAAAGAAATCTCTGCATACATGAACACGCAAAAACACGTGATCTCGCCCTGCCAAGAGCATGTCACACCAGCAGAGGGGCATATAACTCAAATAGTAAAGCCACCTTGGCCAATCAGAAGCCTAACAAAAGTGACGTCGCAACGCAAAAAATCCAGTTTTACTGTCTACATGACAACACCGCAACCGGCGTTTCTTAAAATGTTCAGTTTCAGTGATGTGATACTGCGTGTCTGTGTGGACGAACGGCCGAACCGCATAAAAAAGTCACGGTTATAAAATTACCCGTGTCCATGTGGACAAGGCCTTAGACATTGAAATACAGAAAATGGTGTGTAGATTGCCAGTATTGCATTAAAGAGTTTTATTTTACATATTTTTTTTTTTTGACAAATCCAATCCTTACATTTTACGTGATCAAAAAATTCTTCACATACAAAAGCAACTATCCAGCTTTCAGTGCTTCCACACATACACACTCCTCAACACAAAGCCATCAGCCCCATAAAAGAAGAGTGATCTTTATCCAGCATACGAGCTTGATCCTGGACTATGCAATGAACGACTCAAAGCAGGCACAACGCTGCCAGCCAACATCGGTTTCTAAATAATCAGGAGAATGGGCCCCACACTTTGGCGCGCTCCGGGACAAAGGGGGAAGGGGCGCGAGGGCCACGTGAGTCCCGCACACAGACAGCAGGGCAGCAGCGGCAGCGTGGCTCAACATTAACGAGCGTCCGCTGATTGAAAGCTCCAATTGTGGCCCGCGCCTCGGCGCGCTCCTCTGGCCGCACATTCATCGCCACTTCCTGGGGCCTTTGTGTGTTACTGAGTTAGAGAGAGCAAGGGGAGGGGGGAAAGGGCCACCCGACCCGGAACATTGGCACGACACGGTGGGCCCCCGCAGGAGCGGCTCTACCATCTGCCGCAGTAATTCAGCCGCCCGCATGCCAGAGCAGCCACGCGGCCCACTTACGCAACGCTACTCACCATGGGCCTCTCCGCACAAAGCCCAGAAACAAACACCGCGAGGCAGCCTGGAATTTTCTCCTTGCTGGGGCCTTTCTCTTTTCTTTGGGCCCTTTTGAACATTTGTGTTTGCCCCCTGCTCTCATCAGCTCAGGCCACTATGCCACATGATGCCCGGTGGCTGCCATTCTGCCCGCGACGCAGAAGGCCTCTCATTCAAACGGCACTTGTTGACAAATCTGAACAATGTGTCTGGTGGACCAAGTCAGAGATGTTGCTCATTTCTTTCTGATTCAACCATCCCAGTCCTTCCAGCTTGTAATGAACCCCATCCAGAATCGTTCCCCATGTATTTCCAGTGGAGGAAATGGATTCATTGTTTGAGCGCTGGTCGGAGCATCCATTTTAAGTGGCGCGTTTTGGAGACACGTGAAGCCGCTAGCATGCTGAGCACAGTTAGAACTCTTTGTTACCATTGTTCAGCGTATCCTTTTTGAGTCCTAAGCTTATAGCATTGATAAAATGTTATTTCAAGCTTCACTTTTTTTAAATTTGCATTCTTACTCACCATGTTGAATTGTTAGATCTTGTAGGGTAAATTCAGATACATTGAGCCACATATTAATATTATCATTTATAATATTAATATATCAAGCAATGGAAAAAGAGAAAAAAACATCCACACTTAGTATATAATTTAAGTCAAACAGTAAAGACTACACTTTTTTATTTTACATTTTCTCTTTGCATTCTTGCATTCTTATTTTACATTCAACATAATTTCTTAAAGTTTTTAAATTCATGAGTGTTTACTTTGAATACTTGATGATATCATAACATTTATGCATTTGGCAGACACTTTTATCCAAAGTTCACCATTCCTCCTTCTTTCCAATGTGGCATTCTAAAAAGTTGAAGTATTTTCGACTGCCCGCGGCACCGGCGCGCCTGGAAAAAAGAACAACATGCTCGTCGCGACTGCGTTGCTCTCGATTTGAGCACGTTTGTTGTGCATCTACATTCAATATAACGTATTTGCGTGTGCAAAAGATGCAAAATGTGAACCGCCCCTTACAGTGCATTACAAGGTATACATTTTGTTTATCGGTATGCGTGTTTTCTGGGTTCAAACCCATGACCTGCTAATTCAATGCTCAACCACAGAGCTATACAGGAGCATCTTTGTTCGGTTGGTATTGCATATGTTTTATTCATTATAATGTAGTTTACTTATTATATTTTATTTGTCAATCAGTGTCAACCAAATTACTGTTTAAGATATATGTATGTTTTTGCTGTAGGATCAAAATTGTGATCAAATTGTGTGCTGGCAAAATGAGTCAAAATGCACACAGTATAATTTCGAGCTACAGCCAAAAAAAATTCGATTTTGGTCAAAATTTTGGTTTTAAAAAAATAAGTAGGCCATATTACTGTAAGCCTTCGTCTAGCGATCTCAATGCCCATGTTTTCTGAGGTGTACCATCCGAAATGCTTAACCTATACAAAATGTGTGTCCATCCACTTGCGCGTCTGACATTTTTGTTTTTAAACATGCAGGAATTAAAAAATAAAGTGCAGGACTTGCTTGTTGTTAAAATAGTTATTAAGAGAGATAAAGTTCAGGACCTGATTGATGTTAAAAGAGTTATTAAGAGTGACAAGACATGAAAGCGATCTTCCTCGGAGATACCCGAGCGCGCGACTCCGATACACATAAACTACACATGGTGAAGTGATTATGCTTTTGATTCCAACCAATTGTTTTTAAGTTGTTGTTTTTTTATAGAGAATGTCGAAATAACACATTTTTAAAAATGTGCTCATTCTGACTCATTTTGCCAGCATGGGTCATAATTTATATACAGCAGGGATGTGACGATAAATGCCTATTTACAATTATAATATCTGGACAATAATGATTCTTAATCGCACAGGCGATATTATAAGCAGCTATTTCATGTATTTTACTATGGCTTTTGATCAGTAAGTCCTTATCAATCTGAAATCACTGTTAGTTTGAGTCGTTGATAACATGCATTTGAAAAAACAACACAGGGTTTCCCGGAGCACTTTGCAGTTCAGGCGGCCCGCTTTAGCTGGAAAACCCTACCGCCTTAAGTAGGTCGTCAAGTGCATCTCACATTATTTATGTGCATTATTTACATGCTACAGTAGTTACACTCTTTTAAGATAATGTAATTAATAATGGGAAATAATCAGTTTTAACAATTTTTGCGCTTTCTGCAGATGTTTTTTACAACATCTGCTTTAGTTTGTGTTTATTTACCCTTTAGTTTCACTTAATCACGCAGCTATTCCCGTTAGGTAATAACATTGAATTCATTAATAATCTAGTATGTGTTCATTTTCTGTCATAGTTTCTTCAAAATTAAGTTTTAAAAAAATATTAAAATTTTCATCATGATGCGTACGCCCCGCCACTTTGATTGCCACGCCCCCGGCCCCCGATACCACCTTAACGAACAAATTTTCTGCTGGAAACCCTGCAACACTTGTCAAACATAATTATTATACATATTTTTTTATCATGAATATACCTGAAAAGGTTTGAAGAACAACAATATAAATATGCTTAAGCCATTTCTTGGAAATGCGTGTTTAAGGTTTTTTCTTCTGCGGCACATATAGAGTTTCTTCACGAGAGCGCCCTCTGGCTTTTGGATGTAGCGACATTTCCCCGTAATTCATTGAGAAGCATAGCAAGCATCATTGTCCGATTTATCGGCCCATCCCTAATATCGAGAATTATTAATGCATAAGTATTATAAAAAGTGTTCTTGTTGTCTTTCTGTGGCTTAACTGGTAGAGCATTGCGTTACCAGCACAAAGCTCATGGGTTCGATTTCAAGGGATACACATACTGATTAAAGCACTTAAATGCATTGTAAGTCGCTTTGGATAAAAGTGTCTGTCAAATGCATAATTATGAAAATGTATATTTTGTCCACATTTTCGCCCAATCCTACTTTACTTTAGCAGGCTAAACCCTTCAGTGCAGGAGAAAGCTAAATATAAAGTTGACCCAGAGGAACATATGAGCTCTCCGCAGGGTCTCTCTAAGCGCCCTATGGGCGTCCTTCTGCATCTGGATGACATTATTGCTCCCTGCTGCTGATTAGACGATGATGAGGAGGTTGGCCTTACCTAAACATGCCTCCATTGCAAACCACCCATTCACATGAATTTGTCTCCCATTTGTCACTGCGTTCGGCCACAAGGGTGAAAAAAAGAGAACCGATGGTTTGGCCCTGATGTTTGTCACACTGTATAGGTAATGCAATCCACACATTATGGCCAGTGGCCAACTTAATATCTTACTCATTCACTAGTTTGGACTCGTGCCATTTGCTTATCGCAGTGGTCAAAACGATAAATAAAAGTGAAAGTAAGTCAGGTGATTTCTTGGAAACGGACCCTTTATTGTCAACCGCGAGGGTGGGAGTATAGAAGCACGTTGTCAGCTTAAAAAAAACACAGAGTTTACAAGGGTCCACGTACAGTGCGCATGATGCAATTTTTGTCATCAGAAGAGAGTGCACATACCGTTTGCGTATACGTAAAAAACAGACTATACTTTGGGCTTTGTGCAGTGTTACCCAGGCCTTTACCCTTAGTGTGTCAAATACCATTGACAGCTCAACAGGAAGACTGTCTTGAACCTTAAAGCTAATTTTACTTTGTTGAATGCAGCATTGCCAAAAGGAGGGTAAAAGTGCATTCTGTCGACAGGCGTGTCAAAAAAAACTACTGCCTTTGTAGATGCATGCTCTGCATGTCTGCCTTGATGGATTCATGGGCTTTTAAATGGTCAAGATGTGTGAAGTTCAGCAGGATTCCTTATGGAAGCACACTTGCCTTATTCTTAAAAGTAATAACCACTACACCTGCTTTTAAGAGAATGCCATGGAGTGTAGGAGTTGTAGGTCAATAGTGCGATAAGAAAGCACGCTCGCTCTCTTTCTTGCTTGACCTTTGTCAGTTCCTTGGCGGCATTGTTCAGCAGTGCATGGATAGACAGGCGCACCCTAATCTCTCGGCGGTACTCCGATCCCTCCCAGCTCGCTGCGAGCATGTTCACATGAGACCGTTCATACCAAAGTACACCTACGCGAATCTCATCACCTCCCCTTTCATTTTCTTTCTCCACTCTGTCTGTCTCTTCATGTTGACATGTAATCTTAAATTACATTAAACATTGTGGACAATTGTTGAATCACAAAATTAATGGAGATTGCACAGTTTACGTAATTTAGTTTTGGATACGCTTGAAGAGAAATATTTGGGTTTGTGTCTGCTGTTTGCACACTTAATTAAAGACATTTCTGGGTCTTTTTTTGTGCAGGATCTGTAGGGCAGGAGACCCTTAGCATAAATTTCAATTAGTTGAATCTTATTGCCGAAGAAAGATTTGAATAGCTCAGATGCAAAACCCTCTATGTGCGTCTGACATGTCTTCGTGTAAATGAGCATCTGCCCGTATTTCTGAATGGCTTGATTCAGCAGAGTTGAAGCGAAAGTATTTAATGAACGTATAATACGTGCCGAGATCCTTCGGTTAATGTCATTATCTCATTTTTGATGAAGGTTTAGCGGCTTTTGATTCTGAGCTTCTCAACAGAGATATTAAAGAGATCTCATTTGTAATTTTTTTGTCATTGGTGTTCGCAAGTATTTCATTTGGTCAGACTCATTTATCTGTGTAGACATTTGAAAACAGAAAAGCACAGCATGTTCTTATTTGCCATATCATTAGCAGCCTACATAGAGCATTTTTAAGCCCTTTCACCTGGTGAGGAAACAGGTGTGTCTTTTCTCTGCTGCTACAGTAGCATTACTCTGTTTCTTTGTTGTATCGAGAGAGCACGCTGCTAACTCCAAGGTCGTGGGTTCGATTCCCAGGAATTGGCATTGTTTTATAGCCTAAATGTGCTATAAGTTGCTTTGGATAAAAGCATCTGTCAGTGCCAAATGTGTAGATGTTGGGTATCTTGGAGTACAAGATGAACTCCAAGATATATGGTAATCATTGTACCATGTATCATGGTATATTGCATGTATATATATAAAATATTTTTAACTCTCAGAAATAAAGGTACCAAAGTACCCTTTCAAAAGGTACACCTTTGTACCCAAAGAGTGCATATTAGTAGTTCATATTTGTATCTATTTCATTGCTGAAAAACAAGGTTATTTTGTGTATTTGGTATAATACAATGTGTTTGTGTGTTTTATGGTTAAAAAACACATTTTTTTTCCAAACATTTATATTTTTTATATTATTTATAATATTATTTATTTATATACCGTACATTTGTGTAGCTCCAGATTTCACTCTCTTCCTGAAACGCACGGATTTGAAAAAAGCTCTGTGTCCCTGATTGGCCTGCTAATCTGTACGATGTGATTGGCCTGTATACCTCTGACATCAGCTGGAAATGTGACACTCCTTACCATGTTTGAAAGATTCTGTCACAATGCAATGCTAACAGGAGTTGACTTACAGGATGTGAGAACAACCGGGAGGAATTATGATAATGTCGGTCTTTACTAATTCACCAATCCCAAGAAGTAAACTGTTGCCTACAATCCGTGTGTTTGTTGTAGTCCAAGAAAATAGATTTATGTTGAAGACGATAACTTGCGTTGTTTACCTTTTGCATACCGTTAACATGTACTAATACACACTTACACACCAAAGGAAATGTAAAATCGTGAATCGGACAATAGGTGCTCTTTAAAATAACCACCAGAGCAATGTTTGTGGTAACTGTGGTATAAGCGAAATAATTGACTCCGGTCCATTGCTAAGACATTGCTGTGATGGTTATTTTTTAAAGACATTTGACAGGTTAGGTGCGTATTTTACAGAAAAATAATCAACACCGTGGAACATTTCTCAACCTATCAGAATAAAGCATTCAACAACCCCGTGGTATAATTGAAAATAATGCACACCTGAGGGGTAGCGGCTCTCTCCGTCATCAATTATTGCTTACTTATTTAATATACATTTAAATTCAGTTCCATACAATTTTATTTTACAATTCATAGTACTCTTTCCAATTTGCATTGGTGCAAAGCAATAATACAGGAAAGTTATGGAAAGTATTATTAAGAAATTAAAATATTAGTTACATTTATTTTAGCAGAAGAATCCAGAATGAATTATAGTGCATTCATGTGTGCTACCTGGAATCGAGCTCATGACCATTGTGTTTGGTAATGGCTACAGGGTGACACTTGATGAGATATATTGGACACAAAATGTATGGCATATCATAGCAATGACGCAAACTGTAAAAAAGTAATGTTATCTGCTTTAGTGCTTGTAAGTGGTTTGTTCTTAGTTGTTGATGCTCCCTAATTCTTTAAATATTTTAAACGAAAGTAGCATAGTATTACAGCCGGATTGCATCATTACTATAGTGCACCACTGTATTTTTTTCTGAAAGATATGGCAGTGAACTTTCCACCACCCAGCTTGCACATTTCTCTCTCTCTGTCTCGTAAAATCTTCACGTGCTCTTCAAAGCGCCGACTGTTTGTGTAGGCTGCAGTTTTTGACTGACAGTTGGCAATCCTCAGGCCCTGTGTTATGATCCGTTGTCGGATGTGTGGACCAGACCGACAGGCTGTCTGCATAGTCTCTATGTGGGCCTCACAAAGGTGAAGAATTTAGCAGAACCACTGGTCCTGCCGCACCGCTGTGAGGATGAGACGGGTTTCACGCCTGGGTATGGGCGCTCACAGGCGCAGTGGTGCGAGACCGCTGGCCCCTATCAGCCCGTCCCACCTAGACTGCCGACGGGGAGGGGAAATGGAGAGAATGGTGTCTCTATCAGTCAGTCACACATTGAGGAGCGTAACCAGAGCCAGGTGATGAGACGCTCGTAAGGATAACAGTACTGTAAAATTGATGTTTCCTCCACTTTCCCAGCATGATCACTGTATTCTTTCAAGTAAAACCAATTTAATACGAGTTATACAACCAGCATTGACACCATGTTCAGGCTGTATAGACAGAAGAGAACTGCACTTAAAAATAAAGGTGTTTAGAAGGTTCTTCACAACCATGAATCCTATTTAGTCAAAGGTTCTTCGAAGAACCAATCAGAAAGGTTCTTCGGATGTTAAAGGTTCTTTATGGAACCATTCAGCCAAAAATTGTTCATCTATTGCATCGTGAAGCACCTTTATTTTAAGTGTGGTACTCCTAAGAGGGCCTGGTTTAGTCCCAAAATTTGAAGCTTCTTATTGCAAGAGTCGCCTTTATTTTAATCATTGAATGTTTACAGACAAATATATAAAGTTTAATACATTTGGGAAAGTGCCACCTCTTTTTATAAAAGTACTCTGGTGGTAGCCCATTGCAATATTGTATTACTCATGTTTATACCATGGTAAAGTTTGTTTACCTAATAGGGTTGTACCGACGATAGTCAGACATGTGGCTGATAGCGAGCCTTTATGACGATAGTTGGCCCATTATAGTTTTAAATTGTTATTATTATCATCATAGTTTCACATTAACATGCGCAATGCATGCTTTTCCTCGCATAAGAGGGTTTGTGGGGTTCTCTTTGCATGAGAGAGGTGGTAATGCACGTGGCACAGACTCCCTCTCACACCTGAACTTAATGCGTGATTTTTGCACTCTTCCTCGCACCTGAACGTCCACGACAAGGACTCCTTCTCGCACCTAAACTTGTAATGCGTGATCTTGGACTCTTCCTCGCACCTGAACGTGCGCGGCAGGGACTCCTTCTCGCACCTGAACTTGTAAGTTGTGATCTTGGATTCTTCTTCGCACCTGAACGTGTGCAGCAGGGACTCCTTCTTGCACCTGAACTTGTAATGCATGATCTTAGACTCTTCCTAGAACCTGAATATACGCGGCAGGGACTCTTTCTTGCACCTGAACTTGTAAGTCGTGATTTTGGACTCTTCCTCGCACCTGAACGTGTGCGGCAGGGACTACTTCTCGCACCTGAACTTATAATGCGTGAATTTGGACTTTTCCTCACACCTGAACGTGCGCGGCAGGGACTACTTCTTGCACCTGAACTTATAATGCGTGATCTTGGACTCTGCCTCGCACCTGACCTGAACGTGCGCGGCAGGGACTCCTTCTCGCACCTGAACTTGTAATGCATGATCTTAGACTCTGCCTCGCACCTGACCTGAACGTGCGCGGCAGGGACTCCTTCTTGCACCTGAACTTGTAATGCGTGATCTTGGACTCTTCCTCGCACCTAAACGTGCGCAGCAGGAACTCCTCCTCGCACCTGAACTTGTAATGCGTGATCTAAGACTCTTCCACGCACCTGAACGTGTGTGGCAGGGACTCCTTCTTGCACCTGAACTTGTAATGCATGATCTTAGACTCTTCCTCGCACCTGAACGTGTGCAGCAGGGACTCCTTCTCACACCTGAACTTGTAAGTCGTGACCTTGGACTCTTCCTCGCACCTGAACATGCGGGGCAGGGAGTCCTTTTCCCACCTGATTTATTAGATATTTCAGAGCGCTCTGATTAATGGCATCAAATTTAAGAAGGTTGCAGTCGTGACAGTGTTGCCAGCTGCCCTTAGAGTAAATCAGCTTCTTTTTTGTCTAGCAACCAATTGAAAAAATGAACGAATAAATAAGTAAATGATTTCCCCACCCCCTGATTCTATCATGTATCGGCGATCTCACAGGCTGACGATAGGATGATCTCACTTTAGGGCACATCGCGCAACACCATACAATATCCATATTTAGTACTATTATATTAATATATAACATGCTATGTTTGTTGTAGGCTATATTTTATGGTAACAACAATACATTTACAAAATGTTTGCATGTGTATTCATTTATGAGAACTGATCGGCTTAAAATTTCACACAGTTATTCATTTTCCAAACCAGTTTGACTTACATCTTGCTGCCTGAGGCAAAGCAAATTCTCCAGATTTCTTTCCTAATTTAATAGCAATAAATCTACACCACAGCTGACTTGCTGTGGAATCCTTCCAATGGCGTTTCATTTACATCTAACTATAAAAACCTACTAACTGTTTATTATTAAGTTATTCCCAAGACACATTGGGAAAAGGTTGTGGGAACAGTTTGATTACCTGTAAAACACATTCATGTGCTGTACAGAAGCCTGTTTGAAATGACCTCTGTAATGCTCTCAGACTTAGGAATTAGGTTTTTGTGAGTGAATGTGTGACTAAAGTTGGAGTTTGTGTATGTTTCCTTGTGTTACTAACATTTGGGCTGAATCATGTCAGGGTTTCTAAAATATCTGAGTCATACACATACTTGGATTCCTGAATCAGAGATTTTCAAAGGTTTATTCATTACTTTACTAATCTGGCAAACACAGCAGGTTTTCCGGTTCACACGGCATTGTGAAAGTGGTTTTTAATCCAGTTTTAGATTGCTAAATCAGTTAGATTTTCACACACTTTGGATTTAAGGTTTACATACAGGGTTTAAAATGAACTTTTTCATTCACTAGCCAATTTGGCCATTAGTAAAAAAGTTACCGGCCATTCAGAACTTCTACTAGCCCCCCAAAAATGAAAGAAAATAACAATATTATCTATTTCATCTTTATTTAGAAACATTTATTAAACATGTTATTATTTTTTAGTATAAAATCTGAATTGCATATTTAAATAAATTCTGTCATTCTGCCATCTCCTCCCTTACTCTTTCACCCTTGTCCTTTTCACCAAAACAGTTTTTAGGTAACAGTTAACAAATCAACACTGTACAATAAACATCAAATAAAGCATCAAATTAATCCCATTACGTATATATTTATATACGAAATAGATTTTCTGTTTAATCTTAACGCTATACTGGCACTGTCTTTTTTACTGGACTTTGTTCTTTGTATGCACTACATGAAGCAGAATAATTCACGTGTTTTTCATACTATTCTTTAACCAGTTTTTAAAAAAATAAAATAATTCTTAGGGCGGTTTTACATTTGGTGTGATTGCCTGGTCCGAACCAGAGTTCGATTTCTCCCCCCTCCCCATGCCCCCCATGGACTGTGTTCACATATTGTTCACATATTATAACGGTACGCTTGCATCATCAAGCTGCAGCCGGCGCGTTCTCATGTTGCTTGGCAACCGCTGTAAACGAGAAGACGACAAGCGTGATTGACGAAATGTAAGCAGAGAGATGATTTCTGAATGCCTCCGCAAAAATTGATGTCAGCGGACAGACCGTTGTCATCGAAACGACTTTAGTATGTTTGGGGCAGATAGACGCAAGTGCGTTTCTGTATTATTTCTTTGAAAACAAAACCAAAGGTTTAAAAAAATAAGAACAAAAGTCAAGCAAGCATTCTATGCATTTTGTTGTCAAGGTAAGTGCACGCACACAAACACACACGTCTGTTTTGGTGGGACATTCCATATAATACGTAATTAACAGCGGTTCACTTCCGCGATTTGGTACGATTGCGCTCACATTAGCAGCGAACCGATCTGGAGTTCACATGAACCGGACCCCAGACCACCCTTTTTAAGCGGACTCGAGTACGTTTCGCAGGTGCGCACCCGAGTTCGGAAGACAGCGTTAACATCATCCAAATGTACCGAACTCTGATGTCAATTGAACCCGGGTGCGCACCAAAAGTGCTAATGTAAAAACGCCCTTGGTTGTTTGGGGCAACTTTCTATTCTGTGCTGGGGTTAGGGATTGTGCACACCAAAACTTTTAAATGCGGTTGAAAACGCCTGGACAACACCGAATGCCAGCTGTTTCTTCAGCTGAGCGCTTTGGTAGCTGTGATACTTAAGCTGTGAGCCGGTTGGTTGCTGTGGAAATGCCCGCCCCTCCTCCACTGTGATTGGACAGCTGTGTGAGAACTGACATTGACAAGCGGAACTTTTTACCCAAAGTTGAATCTCTTTTAACTCTCGACGTTCAGCGCGGAAAAAACGGCCGGCCGCGGGTGTAAAAGCTTTGGTGTGCACGCCCCCTTAGTAACCTCAGCTAAGTTTTTTCACTTTATTATGTTCGAGTTTCAAGTCAAGCGTGCCGTTGTGTAGTGACAGTTGTGTTCAAGTAAGCCAGAGATGCTGTATTTAGAATAAATATTTGAGTATTTGCGCTAAAGTTGTGCAAATTTGGCTTACATAAGTTTTACTAAGAAATTAACGATTAATTTAACATTATTTATAAAAAGTAACTTACCAAATTGGCTAGTGATTTGACAACGTTACCCGCCACTGCTGATTTTTACCCACATAATATAGATGTCATATTGGGGCAAGTTGTCACACATTGCAATTTATAAATTTTTTCATTTTTGTTGAACAAAACAATTGTTGTATATTATGGTTATCTTGCGTTTTGAAAGGTGGGATATCCTGACCTATACTTTAAATTTGTGCTATTTCATGAATTGTTTTGTATTTTGTAGCTTTGCCTACAGGTTGTTTTCCAGGTTGCAACTTGTAGATTATAAAACTGTAATGTAACCTTGATAATGGGGCAGTATTATAAAAAAAAGGGGCAGTATTATAAAAATAGCCCCGGTCATCACTCTGCCAAAATAAAACAATGATGCTTAGACCACCTTTAATCTCTACAAATCAAATGCTATTTTGGTTAAACGAACAGGATCGGTGACAGCTGAAATAAACACAAAAAAGACTCAATGAAATGCTGTCAGAGAATTACCCTGGGAGGAAACGTATTGACATACACATCTCGTCATAATCACAGTAAAATTGTTAGGCTCGCTCTGTCTCTGGCCGGTAATGGTTCGAGAATGAGCCCGGGCTTGAATGGACGCCATTGTCAGGCCTTCGATGGAGGCGTTGATATCTGGACCCGGTTGAAGCTGCGGTCTGTGTGAAACAGGAAACAGAATCCTAACCTCCCGACCTCTGACCTTGGTTTGATGAACCTCTTACACATGTGGCAGGGTGGTAGAGGTCACCGCGTCCCAGATATCCCTCATCTGCCACAAATCTCGTCCACATTCCACGCAAGGCCGACTTTAAACCTGCAGCATTTATTTTAAAGGGGCTCTGAAAGAAAATAAGCACAATGCTTTGTAACACAGCAGCTTCCTTTTATTAAATCAGAATGAAAAAGGGTGGCTACACCTGACACTTAACGGATTATAAATTGTCCCTTTATTGTTCTTGCAAATAGTTGTAATTCGGTTTGGCCTGTTTTAATGAACAGATGTTAAGGTACACCTAAAGTTCAAAGGTGCATTCAAAGTCTTCCTTTCTCTAAAAGCCTTTTATTTGCATTTGTCTTTGCGTAATGTTATAAGACGGGAAACTGGCTTGTGCTTAAACTCATTTAAGTGTTTAGCGTGATTTAATTTGCATGCATGTTTGGCCAAGCTATTGTTTTAGTGACATTTGTCTGCCATGACAGCCGTGACTTTTCGCAGTTTCGGTGATTAGCGCCCGCTTCCTCGTATCTCAGTGCTGAAGTGTAACATTTGATCGCAAAGCTTGTGAAATTTCACTCTTTTGTTATTTATAAGCCACATCAACGCATGCTTGCTATCTGCTAATTTAATGAGATAACAACTAATAAGCGTGTTTTAGCTCATAACGGTGTGTGTTTTTACAGTCGCATCAGCACCCGACATCACACGTTTAAGCTAAATGAGTAGTTTATCCAAAAATGAAATTGAAGGCATTGTGTGATTCAGCTTTCTGCATAACACAAAAGCAGATGTATATTTCAAGTAACATGTAATTTATTCAATTTTTATTGCATCATGATGCCTTAAGTAAATCATAATGCACTACCATGATGTTAAATTCAGCCAATTGGATGTTTGCTAAATCTTTAACCTTTTTATTTATATTCTTTTAACTCATAGTTTGATGAAAAGGCAATTGTCGTTTTAGTAGGCTCTGTACAGTTAAGGTTATATGTAGGTATTTCATTAATTGTCAGTGCATCTTCTTTATTTCAGAGATAGGGCTGGCTATTGAAATGAGTTTGTAAAAGCGTTTTGTGTAAAAGTGACGTTCATGTCACATGGTCTTCGCGCCAGGTCTGACACCTCCAGCACCTCAAGGCTACAACATTATCACAATAGATGGCCCTCCGTGGACTTTGCCATGGAGCTGTGAACGTCACTGAGTTCCTTCAGCCCCATAGATGTCACATCCTCCATAAACCAGGCCCTATTCACAAACATGTCATCCCCTGGCTGCGTCTGCCCCGCTGCAGCGCATTGTAAAAGCTGCGCTTCCTTTTGTGTGAACTGTAAGCACATATGAGGGGCGAGAGGTGTGGACGAGACTCGTGCGGTCGTGTGCGGGGAAGGATGAGGGTGGAGTCATGTTTACCCCATCTATTGTCTGTCAGCCAGGAAGGAAGAAAGTCACAGACCGCAATGAGCACGGGTCCAACTGTCCCCCGATGCTGTGATCTCAGCAACCGAGCAGAGAGGATTGTGGGATTGACAGGGGGCAGAAGTGCAAATCCCTCTGCTATATTAAGGATATGACACCCCCCGTCCTATTTCCACAGTCACTGTAGCTGGATTCCTCAGACACCTATTGTATGCAAATTGCAAAGAGTTGAAACTTCCTGGCCATGACACTGACATTACGTGGCTGTTTTTGCTCGTCCTGAAATAGCAAGGGAGAAAGGAAGCGTGTTGTAGGGGGGTTCTTTGTTTATTAAAACACTGGATTAAGATAAAAGCATACAAGTTAAAGACGTGTGTAGGAGTGTCGGACCCCGCCGATATCTTGACTGTTGTCTGTGCTTATCGCACCTCCACCAGAAACTCCACCTCTGTGGCATCAGAGATCGGCCCACACCGTCATCTTTCCAAAGAACCCTTTTACAAATTCTGCAGTTAGACTGATAAACAAACAAAGAGACATTGAAGTAAATGCTTGAGCAGTTACATCAGTATGCCACATCACAGTTTTTTCTTCACCTTTATGCCTCTTTCTGTACTCTGAGGACTTCAACTTTATTATTATTTTATGTCACATGTTGTTGATATGAGTTCTCTACTCAACCTGCTGTGTTGTTTGTGCTATCTAGGGTTTTAGCACCTTTTATTTACTAAGTAAATTAAATAAAGCAGGTAATGGTGCAAACATACCCCCCCCCCCCCAAAAAAAAATGAATACTGAATGGAGTTTGCACAGCTCAATTGCTGGTTTTTAATGCTTTTTTATGTGGAATTGAGGAAAACTTATAAGGTAAATGTTTAGTATTTTTCTACCTTGTGCTTTACTGTACACTGTAAAAAGTGAAAAGTATCAACTAAAAACCTAAAAAAAAAAATCTCAACATTTTTACGTAAAGTATTTTTAATTTAAACATAAGTTGAAAAAACATTTTTTTTTTACTTAATTTTGTAATTTATTGTTTTACCCTTCTAACCAATGTATTTGTGAAGTTAAAACAAAAGAAGAATTTCATTGTACCTAGGTACCTCTCCAAATACAAAAAGTGAAAATAGTTTACATATTTAAGCACAAAAAAAAAAAAATACAAACAAGGAAAACAATTTTGCATGCCATTCGGATAACTTTGCATTAATTTATTTTGTTTTAGTTTTGTGCAATATAATTTTAAATGTGCATACAGTTCTGTTTTATGCCTAGTAAGCTGTTTTGATTCATGATTATAATTTTATTATTGTTATCGTTATTGCGCAGTATTTTTGGCAAAAATGTATCCCAAACAGTAGCCACAGTTTGATGAATTAGCCTTAATCGCTGTAAAAATCTATGCAAATGTCTCTACTGTCTACAAAAATCCAAATTTTTTTTACTTCATTTTTACTTTTTACAGTAATACTCTGTATTGTAATTTATTGTTTTTACCCTTCTACTCAATGTACTTGTGAAGTTAAAACAAAAGAATAATTAATTTACCTAGATACCTGTCAATATACAAAAAGTGAAATTTTTGCATGCAATTCGGATAATTTTGCATGGTTTTTTTTGTTTTAGTTTGTGCAATATAATTTTAAATGTGCATAAAGTTCTGTTTTTGCCTAGTCAGCTGTTTTTGATGGTTTTCATGGTTATAATTTGTATTATTGTTATCTTTATTGCACAGTATTTTTGGCAAAAAGTGTATACCATACAGTAGACACAGTTTAATGAATTAGCCTTAATTGCTGTAAAAATATATGCAAATGTCTCTACTGTCTACAAAAATCCACATTTTGTGCAACTATAGCCTAAGTGTAAATAAAGAGGTTTGTTGCAAATGTAAAATTTTTCAAAAATCTAATTTTTTGATTGTGCATTCCAATTAATATTAATCAAACTGCATTTGGTTTGTTTTGATTTAAGCCTTCATAACTAAAAAATACAGCTAAGTAGCACAATAAAACACAATTAAATAGATACCATAATAATAAACATGTTTTGACAAAAGACAGAGTTTCTGTCTCTTTTGGAATCAAACTCTTTAAATAGTGTTGAAAAGGCTTTACATGGAAAAAGGCATGTTTGTGCTTCAATAACTTAAACTGACTTGTGCAGAACCTGGTTAAACCTGGGTTGTCGGGGATTTATGCTGAATTATCTAATGCGAATGTAACGCAACTGTTTTATGAATTGTCCCTACAGTGTTTTCAGACCTATTAAGATCTATTAGAGCATGTCAAACATAATCACTCAACAACTGTAAACTGTTCCAGTTCTTATCTTATCTACTCTTTGGATGCACCTTTTGTTAAGAGATGTTGAAAAGCTAAAGCTTAAAAATGTGCATATATAAAGATACAGACACTCACGCTGATAATACAGATATGGCACGGACCACAACGTTGCATTTACTGTAAACATGAAATCCTGCATACTCTGCAGACTTTTTCTGTGAAACACTATGTTCGGTAAGAGAAAGAATATTTGATGCGTGTGAAATACATAACATAATGGAGCCAATCAGGTGGACGGGAGGGGTAGACAAAAAAGTTAAAGGGGTTCATGATGTCACTAAATCAGGAATGTTGTTTTAGGGGCAGAACAAGTTTTACATTTTGCTTTTTTACCTGAAATGAAATGCACTGATGAATTGTAAAGGAAAATGTGTCATGAGAAGAAACAGAGTCCATTCATGTATCATTAGACATTAAGGGGTGCATGCATGCACCCCACACGGTGGGCGTGAGGGCTGAGAGCGCGGGCCGCTGCAGGATGCCCCCGTCCAGAGGTGCGCTTGCACTTGAACCATGTCCATTCATGGGAGGGGGGCTCTTTCTTTCATCTGTCTCTCTCTCTATGGAGGCCGATCGGGCCCCTGGTCCCCTGACCCCTTGCCTCTGTCCAATATTGTCACCTAATCCTTTCTTTTCTCCCGCACAATTGCTTCCCCCATCTCAGGGTTTGACTTTTTTCTCTTTCGCCGGTGCCCCCTTTTTCCCTTCTTTCATTGGCGTCTTCCACTCGTTAAGTCCTCCCTCGCACAGTGTTTCTCTCGCACACCATCTTTCTTTCACACCGTACACCCCCTTTTCCACAGCTCTTCCTCCCTGGTCCCCACCCCTTCCTTTTTCAAAATTGTAGGATGGCAGTGAGTGGCTCTGCTGCGGGGATAATGCGCTTAGAAGCTGGTGGTCATGCGATTGTTATAGGAATGCACCAGAGGTGGGCAGGCGGACAGCCATGGGAGAGGAACAGGAGAACAGGGCTGGGGAGTCACGATTTTGGGACTGAGAACAATAATAATATAGAAAGTTTTTAAAATTTTACATACTCCAGGGATACTTTACTTTGAAGAACTCTGGGATCATGTCGGCGCCGATAGCCCTGTGGTTAGTGCGCCGACACATAGCACCAGTGTGCTCACGGCGACCCGAGTTCGATTCCCGTCTCTGAGGTCCTTTGCCGATCCCGCTCCCCTATCTCTTCCCAACACTTTCCTGTCTACACTCCACTATACTGTCGAACTCAGGGATCATAAAGGAGAGGATAATTGTATAATTAAGGGCCATTGATCTAATTTTTGTAGTAACTCTACACGTACAGTGCGCATGACACAAATTTCATCATCAAAAAAGTTGGCATGCACTGTACCCACACCGTGATTTTTGTAACCACCATTACTTTTATGTGAAGGTTGCGTATGAGCGTACAGGAGAATGAAGTGCAGTATGTAGCCCAGAAGATGCATTGCATTTTGTCGCAATGTGCATGGACCGAGCGTCTGTGTACACGTACGAGTCAAATAAACTATGCTTTGCAAAGCTTTGTGTTCGACCGTGCGCGTACGTTCGCTTACACACAAAAACAAACTATAGTCCTGGATTTAGCCTAATATTAATTAGATGTAAAGTATAATCACATTGCAGTATGAGTAATTTTATATTGACATAACAGATAAAAATATAGTTATTAAGATGTTCAAATTAAAATATGTTAAAATCTCTATAGTAGGATATTGGTAATTTCGCATTCATTATCATGGATGTATTGCCTGTGATAATGAATGAGATGTGATATTGCTCAGGGGTGCATATCCCGAACAACGACGTAACTCGCTGCTGAACCATCATAGTACGATGCATAGTTGGAGAAACTAACTTGTCAAGACTTTGTAACTTTGTCGCACATTCGTCGTTTGAACCATGTTGGTTTAACAACATACTTGAAGTTGTCACGTAGGAGGTGAAGTACTAATTAATCTGTTCAAATCGATTTAAGCAGGGCTGGATTTGAATTTGTCCATCGAGATCTGATTGGATCGTTTGAAGTTGGGTCGTGTTGCTAATTGCGTATCGCTGCGATCTTCTCCCGGACCCTGCCCACCTGCCATACTTATGACCGGAAGTGAATAGAGATCGTTTTGAGGAGGGGAGGAGATTAGCATTTTTTATTAAAGATTATGAGCACACACAAATTTTTAAAAAATAATGAAGCTCACAGATAAGTCATTTGTTAAAAATACCACAATATGAAAAAAATATATATAGTTTTTCATTTCAATTTCATTGCGACTTTAATGTCAGATTACTGCTGTAAATAACATATATTGCACCGGACGACTGATTTTATTATCATGATTTAGTTATCTGTTGTTTTTTTAAAGATATTTAACTCTTTCCCCGCCAGCATTTTTCATGATTTTCACAAAAGTTTAATGCCTTCCAGAAAATGCTCCTTTTTACATATATAAACATACAATATGAAATAAAAGAACAGACCCTCTGCTTTCCACCAAAAAATCCGTTTGATCCTACCTTCATGTGTTCTGTTTTATCACCTCTCAAATATGTGTAGGTTTCATCAAAAACACAAAATTTTGAGCAAAAAGCTGAGATAATTCAATTTTTGTGAATGTCTTTTGATAGAGATCAGATGCAGAGCGATCTTTAAAACATACACGGAGATACAGCTGTTTGCCCTAAGGGCAATACTTCCGGGTTTTAGTTGCCACCTGGTGGATAATAGCGGTATTGCAGATTGACGAGATAACTCGTCAATGGCGGGGAAAGAGTTAATTCTTGCGCAAGTTCCCTCTTACGTCACTCCTCCCAGGGATTCCCCAGGGTCTTAAAGATCGTAGGACTGCGCACATGCGCAGTTTTCAAATGCAACGCTTTTATTCTGTTTACAAACTTAAAGAAGTAAAATATATATTTAGAATGATGGATATAGAATGCACTACATGTTTTTTGCTTATTTTGTTCAAAAGCATGATCAACGTATGTCAGCTTATTATAATAACAAGGAACTATGTTTCTAACGACAGATGAAGAGCTGTCGTTCAAACTAAACAAGTTTGCGATGCAGCTTGCGAATGTTCATTTGAACTATGGTTTCGGGAAACACCAAATCGTTGAACTTTGTCAGTATCGACAAAACTTACGACAATAGTTGGTTAACGATGCTTTTGGGAAACGCACCCCAGCTTGTTAGTGAACTACGGCCTTGTGAAAGCAGGTGATGACGATTTACTACTAATCAAGGAACCGGCTTTACTGACGAGATGCGCATGACAATCCCATGTGATTTGTCGTGTAGCCCTAATTTTAACAATTATCTCATTTGTTTCTCTTTTTATTTCTTCTAAGTAATTTTAGGAGAAACATCTGAGACTTACAAGTTGACACTTACATGAAACACAAATTGAGACTTCCATTATATCTCCTGAGCTATGACATAGCAAACTCGAATAACATTTTCATCTGGGAGACGTTTAGTTTTTCTTTTCGTTGTTAAGCGAAATTTAGGTAAAAGCTGACTTTGACATTACTTTGACTGTACGTTTATAAAGGATTCAATAGTTTCACATGTGAAGTTTGACTAATTTATGTTCTACAACAAAATAGTGGAGTCTCCAGTAATGTTAAACACAGACCGTATTTTACTCATAAATTGAAAAATATTATACCAAAAACCCATTTGCACTTCATGAGGGAAAACCATAGCGAATTGGGCTTCAGCAATGCCCTAGAAATTGATATGCTAACATTGTGTGAACTCAATTTTATGTATGTTTCTTATACAGGTATACTGTATAACAGTTTTTTTTATGTTTATGATGGCATACATATGATAAACTTTTCCTAAATATATACGGTATATCAATATATAGGTTACACTTTATTTTGATAGTCCACTTTAGACATTCTACTAACTATAAATAACTTTGCAATAGGGATGCTAAACAATTAATCGCGATTAATCGTTAGCAGAATAAAGGTTTTTGTTTACATCATATGTGTGAAAACTGTGTATAATAAATATGTATATATATAAATATGAACACATTCATGTATAATTTTAAGAATTTTTTTATATATATTAAGTATTTATATTTATATATAATATAAATTATACATAAATATACAAATGTTTATACACATGTAAACATTTCTAAAACATATAAATGCAAGTGTGAACATTTATTTATACAAAGTTATTATACACAGTTCACACACATATATGATGTAAACAAAAACTTTTATTCTGCTAACGATTAATCACGATTAATCGCAAGCATCCCTACTTTGCAACTACGTGTCATCTAACTTTTATTAATTTGCAACTATACGTCAACTAACTGTCATTTGAGTATTAGTAGACTGTAAGGGTTAGGGTTAGGGAAGTGGTTTGGGTAAGTGAAATAAGTTGACATGCACCTGCAAAGATACTTATAGACAGTTTAATGTCTGTTGAGATGATATCACAATAAAGTGTTAGTAGATATTAAGCAGACAGTCTACTAATTCTCTAAAGATTGGTGGTTGATAAGTAGTTGCAAACTTAGTTATGATTAGTAAAATGTATCTATTATGTATAAAAAACAACTACTACACACAGTGGCTACACTATTGAAATTTTTGGGGGGCTCCATAGAACCTTCTGAGGTAACCCTGGGGGTCCCCGGATCCCAGTTTGAAAACCCCTGCTGTATAATTATTACTTAATCTGTACAGTATATATTCAAGTGATTATAGGACAGCTCAGACAGATAGAAAGGTGCTTGGTTATTGATAAAAAGCAGAATTTTAAAGTTGACAGGTAGTGCACAGAAGTGCACAGGAAGTCAGTGTCATAATCGTAAGATGGGATGACATGAGAGAAATTTGCACTGTATATAAATAATTTAAACCCCTTAAATACAGGCTTTAAACGTGAGCTTGTAGAAAGTTCTGTTTGCTCTGTTCGTGTTCAGTCAAATAATTTTGAATTGAATTTAAATGATGTTGAAGATGCTCATAATCCACTCCTGCATTACTTGCACAAAGGAAAGGAAAGCTTTTTCTTTGTCTATTCATATTATGGTTTCACTAATATGGTGAGCCAAACCATATTAAATGCCTTAGTCACCAATAGTTTATCACAGACGATTTGGTCTACATGTATTGCTCAAATATTGTTTCCCTCTTTTGCCTCCTGGAATGACCGGTGGTCAGGATTTTTAGACCACAGGGTGTTTGTTACATGACTGTATTATGAGTATCCACATCTTCTGGCCCTGTCATGTTTTTGAACTAGTCTTTGGTATGTGTGAAAATGCGGTTAACCACAATCTCAACTATTTCGCGACCCGTCGACAACTGCTGACTTACCGTCTGTGATTCTGGTTATTCTACAACGCCGGACACATCAGAGGTTCAGCTTACGGTTTTTATGACTGAGCAGGAAATTATTCATTTGTAGGTTGCGAACGGTAACCAATGCCGCCCCATCAACTGACAATTTTTGCATTTTTTACAAAGGTTTGTTAGTCTTCACAAAGGGATGACTATCACTGTAACACTTTGCATATTCTTTGACAATTTTGTCTCCTTCAGACAAACATCTTGTTTTTTTCCTAATGCCTCTGCTTTGCATCTGGGCTTGATGGATGTTATCATTTTGCATATTCTGTGACAATTTAGTCCCTTTCAGACAAACAAATACCTCTGGCTTTTCCCCCTCAGGGTCCTGCTTCACAGATGGTCTTTGGTAACGCTGTCAGCTTGGGATTTCTGGCGAGCGCCAGGCCTTCTTCACTGGGTGGCACGATTCTCTTTTCTGTCGCATCTCTTATGGGCTTTTTCTCATGTATATCTCTATCATTTCAGGCCCTTAATGAGGATTGGATGAGCCCATTGATGTTTTCGGGGTCTTGGGGCCCGCTGTCCGCATGCCTCTCAATGAAGTCTCCTAGCAGCAGCCATCGGCCTCTTTCTTCCAGAGGTTATTGTCACTCCCAAAAGTGACTTACTTCAGGCCTAGTGTGCTTTTCTGGCTCACTGTCTTTGTCTCCCTCTCCACGTCTCATTTTGTCTTTTTCTTCCACCACTAGCCGTTACCGCTTGAATAGCTAATAGTGGCCTCCTGCCAACGGACCTCATCCGATCTTGACCCCCACCCCTTTTCGCACGAACGCACACACTCGCACATCGCATATCGAAAGGAAAACATACTTTTCCGTTTCGGATTATGATCCATTGAGGTGCAACAGCCCCTCGAAGCCTCTTTGCTGCAGGTATGCTGCTTTCAGACAGCTTTTGTATGCAATTACACCAAATCGCGGCGGCGCTGTCACGTCAGTCCTCACGAGATTTGTTCCTTGGGCAGCTGCCGTTCCTGGGTTGTTCTGTAATGCCTGCTGATTCCACGAATTTCTTGACAGCCCCGTGCTTCCCTTTTGCTCTCTTGAATGGAGAGGAAGGCGACGCATTACAAAACCGCCTATGATTTGATGCACCTGTTCACTGCAAATCAGATCTATTGTGTTGAAATGAATAGCACAGTAACTTTATATTGCATGGCATTGGTCCATATATTTCTATGATTTGACATAAGCAGTCTTCTCTGACTTTGTCTGGTCTTATTTTAAATCTATGAATTATAATTTACCCGTTATCTGGCACCTAAGTTTACTTCAATATTTTTCATGTAAATGTTAGAGGTGTAGCAGAGGATTGTCTGGAATTTTAGAAAAGAACCGCCTTCTTCACTTTTAAAAAATGCAATTGCGCAACACTCCTGATTGACAACTAGGAGGACCAATAGTTTTGATGATCCACCCGTAAAAAGAAAATCCTCCGCAATACCTTTAATCTATCATGACAAACTATATATTTTTGGAAAGGTCTCATGGTGCGTACACACCAGGCCCGTTGAGGCGTCAAGCGCGAGTGATTTCAATGTTAAGTCAATGTCTCGAGGCACGGTAGACGCGATTCTGCCTCATTCGCGCGTCTAGTATTTTTCATATAAATGTTAATCTATCATGAAAAACTATATATTTTTGGAAAGGTCTAAAGCTGCGTTCACACCAGCCGTGGTTGAGGCGTCAAGTGCGAGTGATTTCAATGTTAAGTCAATGTCTCGAAGCACGGTAGACGCGATTCTGCCTCATTCTCGCGTCTAGTATTTTTCATGTAAATGTTAATCTATCATGACAAACTATATATTTTTGGAAAGGTCTAATGCTGCGTTCACACCAGGCGCCGTTGAGGCGTCAAGCGCGAGTGATTTCAATGTTAAGTCAATGTCTCGAGGCACGGTAGACGCGATTTCGCCTCATTCTCGCGTCTAGTATTTTTCATGTAAATGTTAATCTATCATGACAAACTATATATTTTTGGAAAGGTCTAATGCTGCTTTCACACCAGCCGTGGTTGAGGCGTCAAGTGCGAGTGATTTCAATGTTAAGTCAATGTCTCGAGGCACGGTAGACGCGATTTCGCCTCATTCTCGCGTCTAGTATTTTTCATGTAAATGTTAATCTATCATGACAAACTATATATTTGTGGAAAGGTCTAATGCTGCTTTCACACCAGGCACCGTTGAGGCGTCAAGCGCGAGTGATTTCAATGTTAAGTCAATGTCTCGAGGCACGGTAGACGCGATTCCGCCTCATTCGCGCATCTAGTTTGTTGAATTGAAAAATTTGAACTTTGGTGGAAAAACGTGCAACGTTAACCAATCAGGAGCTTGCTCTAGTAGTGATGTGATTACAGAAAGCGAGCAGAGTCGCAGAAGCCCCTCCCATGATTCGAACTTCTGCATGAATGTTTTGATGACTAGAATTTCACGCACGGCTTTCACGCGCGTATGAAGCAATTCAAAATGTTCAAGCAGCAAACTAGACGCGGCAGACCAAATTTGACGCCTCAAACACGGCAGGTGTGAACCCATGGTAAGAATGTAGTTTTCATATTTCAAAACCTTTTAATAGTAATAAAATGCAGTAACTGTAATTTATTTATTTATGACAAGAGTATGCCGCAAACCTCACAGCAAACCAACACAAACCTCAGTTTTTTGATAATTGTATGTATTAAAAATAATACTATATTAACATGCAGTAATTTTGTTGTCATGTGCCAAAGCATCTATAAAACAGAACGTGATGTCACCAAGAGGAAATTCAAGTTTATTTTGATAGCACTTTTTACAGTTTTGCATAAAAAACAAGAAAATTAAAGGTAAACATGCCATGGTATTATTACTGTATGGTATTATGGACACTTGTATCCCCTCATGACTATGTCCAAAAGCCCATTCTGTGCATTCATGACATCATCTGAATGAATAAATATTCCTGCATATCACTGCTATGATGATTACATGACCTCTCTTTACCAACCCTCCTCTTGCGCCCAGTTTGATTTGGATATGACACATCGGCGCCTCTCTGAAATACTGCCATCACCTCTTTTGCATGTGATCACAATGCTTCGGAATGCATATCACACCAGCATGCCCACCGCTCCACGTCCAGCTGTCCCTCATGCATCCCCGCGGCAGCCCTGTGATCAGTCGAGCCCGTGGGCCCTGCGTCATCTCCCGTGGGCTGCAACCCGACACGGCCCTGAATCCACTCGATACACCTCCTCGCCGGACCCTGTGTGACTCTGCAGTTGCATTGGACAGCGAGTACCCGAGAAAGGCCTCCCTCCCTCTCTTTACTGCGGGCGCTCGGGAGCGGACAGCGTGCGGAAATCGGCCCTGATTTACACGCAACAGCTGCAGAGAAGAGAGACCCTTTTGATCGGCAGCAGCGGCGTCGATGTAGCCCCCGCTAATTTCACCTGTCGTGGAACTTGGGGCATAAAGACTTAGTGAGTGGCACAAAAGTTGGTGCGCTGGAGAACAGAGAGGCAGAAGGAGGCATATCCATCACCCGTTGTGTTGGTGTCAGTGTGCCCGGACAATGTTTAACCAAAAGGGCCATGAATTTAGCAGGGCAGTGCTTTTTACTAGCTAAGTGTGTGTGCAAGCTGCCCTTTTAGTTTAAGGATGTTTTTTATATGGCATTGCTGTTGTTGAGGAAGTATGCTGTACTCTTGCCACTTTCAAAACCATCATGACTTCCCTTATTGCAGGGTGAAAGCTCATTGGTCAGTTTGTCAATAAAGGTACCGCCGATCTCTGGCAAAGGTCTCCGGCCTTACTGGAAATGCCCGAGGTGTTGACAAAGACAAACTGTTATTGCACTTTACACGAACCTATGTTACGAAACAGTTAAAGTTTAGTTACAGCTAAAATGATTCATGATAGCTAAATATCAGGACCTTCAAAGACAAAATGTAGCATTTTAAAAACTCTCTCATCTCTCTGTCATTCCATTTAGATTAAATTGAGTGACTCCTGCTATGCTGTGATGGCTTAGAAATATTCAATGTTTACTTGTTAGTGTCTAGTAGCAAAATCTGTTCTGGCTTTTGTTCTCTGACCTGGGAAACATGAGAGAAAAGTTATTTGTTAAAATTCACTGAATTTATGTGTGGCCAGCTGGAGTTTGTGACTGGTTTCGCGTAATGCAAATCCACATTCCAGTATGTTCTTTTGTAACGACTGAGTCTTTCATCTGTATTTACTCTCCCTGAGCATTTTCTTTCTTTCGCTCCTCACACACTCTCTCTCTCTTTTGCTTTTTACATGTTAACATCTAATTTGAATGTATTGTTCCAATAAGGAATTTTTTTTACATTAATTGATGACGGATTTCTTAATGAATCCCACTGAAATGGTTCTTAAAGGGACACTCCACTTTAAAAAAATGCACATTTTCCAGCTCCCCAAGAGTTAAACATTTGATTTTTACCGTTTTGGAATCCATTCAGCTGATGTCTGGGTCTGGTGGTACCACTTTTAGCATAGCTTAGCATAATCCATTGAATCTGATTAGTCTATTAGCATCGCCCTTAAAAATAAACAAAGAGTTTCTATATTTTTGTCTATTTAAAACTTGACTCTTCTGTAGTTACATTGTGTACTAAGACCGATGGAAAATGAAAAGTTGCGATTTTCTAGGTAGATATGGCTAGGAACTATACTCTCATTCTGGTGTAATATTCAAGGACTTTGCTGCCGTAACATGGCTGCAATGATATAACACAGCAGCCGAAAATAGTCCCCTTAGTATCTTTCAATAGCAGGGGACTATTTTCGGGCACTGCGCAATATCAGTGCGCCTCCTGCAGGTGTAGTTCCTAGCCATATCTGCCTAGAAAATCGCAAGTTTTAATTTTCCAGCGGTTTTAGTACACAATGTAACTACAGAAGAATCAAGTTTTAAATGGGAAAAAATATTGAAACTCTTTAGTTATTTTTGAGCGCGATGCTAAATGGTCTAATCAAATTCAATGGATTGTGCTAAGCTATGCTAAAAGTTCTAGCGCCAGACCCGGAGATCGGCTGAATGGATTCCAAAACAGTAAGAATTAAATGTTTAACTCTAGGGAAGCTGGAAAATTAGCATATTTTCAAAAAAAGTAGTGTCCCTTTAAGTCAAAAGCTCAGTCATTCGATAAACTGATTACTTGTGGCGTAAACTTGCCTGTTGTGGTGCTTTTCTATTGTGTGGAAAAAAGTATAGGGTGCTGTACACAGTGGGAAACCCCCCAAAAGTGAGCTGTACCGAGCAGTACTATTCAATAAAAAATAGCCATTTTGGACATGTCTAATTCATCAGAGATAGGATCCGAATGAAACTACATTTTATCCTTTATAGACCATTTAAATTTTAACCAGCACACAAGTTGGGTTTATTAAATTGCATTTTATTTGAGCATGCAAAAAAAAGTTTTAGGCTAAAATATCTAAATTTATTTATTAAGGATGCACCGATAGGATTTTTTTGGGCCGATACCAATACCGATTTAAACAGACAACTTCTGTCCGATGCCGATACCGATATTAAACACTTGTAAACAATACTATACAGTTGTTCTATTAGCTAGTTTATTTCTGCATCAAATTATTTTTACTGAACATGGATTGGATCTAATTAACATTCAACTGACCAACATAATAAGAGAGGCACAAATTAAGCTAAAACAAATATAATAAGACAGCATGACAACCTTCAAAGGTGGTTTTGGCTATTCAGCATTTATTTTATTTACAACATTAATTCATTTTTTTTTTTTTTACATATAATGGATTTCTTTATGCAGTTAATTAATAAACAATCGATATCGGCCTTTCTCGTGCTATTGCCGATATGCCGATGGTTTCAAATTCATCAAAAATCGTCCGATAAATATCGGCGGCCAAAACATCCGTGCATCACTATTATTTATGCATGCAAATCACACTTACATCTAAATAACTAAAAACTAAACTACTACACGATAAAGTACAATAGACATCCTCAGTTGAATGCTGTATTTAGCCAATTGGCAGAAATAATATGGCCTTCAAGTAAGTCATTAGGGTTTGGAATGACATGAGGATAAGAAAGTAAAATAGAAAATAAAGATGATTTTTTTTTTTACTTTAGGACACTATAGCATGCAATGTCTGTGCATTGTATATGTCAACAGTAAATGTTTGTTACATTACATTTGTTTTACAACACAGGCAGAGATGTAGGCTGCTACAGCTGGTCAGTTCAGACAGGGTGGGACGGTCTGGGCAGGAATG
Source organism: Paramisgurnus dabryanus (assembly GCF_030506205.2). NCBI lineage: Eukaryota > Metazoa > Chordata > Actinopteri > Cypriniformes > Cobitidae > Paramisgurnus > Paramisgurnus dabryanus. The sequence goes on from NC_133338.1 coordinate 51,069,577, forward strand.
AAGGACATCCACCTCTAGAGGGCCTGTCTGTGTCTGTTACCCAGGTGTCAGTTCCTGCTGACCACTCTAAATGTGAATGACTGCTTTTGGGGATCTGAAAGTTAAAGTAATGCTGCCTCCATGCCATAATGGGTTGTATTGGACTGTATCCGTTGATAAAGATTAAGTGATTAAGTGTTCTGTAAAATATTACTGATTTAGCTGGTTTTTAAGGTACAAAAATGCTTGGTTATTTTCAACCGTGGTTGAGATAAAATGGCACAAACCCAGCCATTGGAGCCGCTGGGTTAAAATAACCCCCAAAAATGATATTTGACCCAAAAATGGGTTAAAACAACCCGGCATAGGTTAAATCACAAACCAGTGAGTTGGGTTTGACCTTTTTGGACTCAACCATATAGTTTAAAAATAACCAAGCATTTATTACTCAAAATAAATTCCCATAATCCTCTGTGGTAACACAATAACAACAAACATGGATAAAGCATACATTTTGCTTCTGATTTTCGTAAACTAGTTGAAGTAAATTTGTTTGGAAAGTCAAGAAGACTGAATGAAATGTCCAGTTGTCCAATGTGCCTAAAACATTTTTTTTTGCATGCTTAAATAAAATGCAATTTAATAAACCCTGTGCTGGTTAAACATTGAATGGTCTTAAAAAGGTACAATCTAGTAAGTACTGCTCGGTAAAGCTCACTTATGGGGGGTTTCCCACTGTGTACAGTACCTAGCACCCTATACTTTTTTTGAGGTTCCAAGTACGTTTTATATTCATTACACCAAACTTGTTTGCATTTACATTAGGCATTTAGCAGACTTACAGAAGTTAGATAAAACTTATACACTTATTATATTAAGTGCTTTAAATCATCTCATACTGTTTTGTATTTGTATTTTATAATGTGTAAATTATGATTTACTGTTTTTTATCTTTTAAATGTGGGGTGACAAGGCAAACAGACACACACACACACACACACAGAGAGAGAGAGAGAGAGAGAGAGAGAGAGAGAATGAATGAATGAGGATATCCCCATTGATAAACCATTCCTGTCATCTTGCCTGCTGTTTCTGTTGAAAAGAGGGATAAGTGAGTAAGAAGAACCCCCATCACTGGCACTAAAGGGAGTAAACTTACGTCTGCCATTAAAGTGAGTAAACTTGCACGTCTTGCTTGATTTCATCAATTTGCTAATATATAAGTACATTTTAAATATTGAACCAAATAATAATCAGGGCGAAATGGAATTGGCACGATCAGAAATTTGATGCATTGGAACAGACATCATTTTACATTCTTCCCCATCGCTAAATATTTGTGTATTAAATGTTTTGGCAAATTTTAGAGTTACCAAAATGATATGATACTTTGAGTCCCACTTAACACAATATACCAGGGCCGTAACCGCTATTGACATTAGGGGACATGTCCCCCCCAATAAACAGAAATGGCCAAATTGTCCACCCTCCAATATTTGATGTTTTTTAATATACATGCGTGCATATAGACCTGAATTTTTGGTCCCCCCACAATGTTCAAGGTGTGGTTACGGCCTAGCATTTTACCATGTTGAAAAGTTTCCCTGAATATCAGTATACAACTGACCCATAATTTATCTCACGACAGATCCATTTATAAACAAAGATCCTGTTAAATAAAGTTTAGGAGAAAATCTCTAATGCCGTTGCTGTCTCGGAAACCTTTGAAATATCAAAAGAGACTTCACTTGTGATTTTTCTTTCTAATGAGTAAAACATGTTTTGTCATTATTACCGGCGTATTCATCAGTTCTGTCACAGAGTCAAAGTTTGTAGAAAGGTCTTTTTCTTTTAATTATTAAAAATGAAAACAAAAGAAAAAAGGGTTGACCTACCATACCTGTCAGAGCTGGAGTGATGAGATATAAGTGAGACAAAAGGTTAGCAGGGCAGGGCATGTAGTGACCATTTGTCTTGGTGCGGCCATTAAAGCTCGAGGTCGCCATCGGGGGGGAACGGGGTCAGGTAGAATGCACTTTTGATATGGTGATAGATTTTGTGAAATCCGTGCAGAGTGAGAGGTGCCGGGGCTGTGGGAAGATTTTCTGTCTTTTGTGGCGAGGCTCTCAAGCCACTTGCATTGTGTCCCGTGAGCCTCTGAACGGGAAATGATTCCTTTAATCACTGGGTAAACTCGACAGGGGTTGCGTTCGGGCAGCGTGGGGGTTCGGACCCCTCAGTAAACGCTGACCACCAAGCTTGCCCCCCTCAGAAGTCTCTTCAGTTCTGAAGACACTTCCCCACCACTGGGGGGAATCCGGTGAAAGACAACTACATACGTGACTGTTCAGTCAACAAGAGGAAGTTAAACATTTTAGTACACTCTGTAAAATGAAGGTGCTTCTTCTAGAACCATTTTTGGTTCCTCAAAGAACCATTTGGTCAAAGTTTCTTCTTTTATTCATTTCTACCTTTTTTGAAATAGAAAGGTACTGTGGTTGTTAAAGGTTCTCTGTGGAACCATTCGGCCCAAAATGGCTCTTATATGACATCATGAAGCACCTTTATTTTTAAGAGTGTATGAGATTACTGTGGGCTGTGTCAAGTGGGAAAAATCTGAAAAACAGGACACTTGAGTCTCCATTTAATATAACTATTGTCTGGGAAATCAATTTGAGATATTACGGGATCTCATTTGTGGCTTTCCTTTCCTAGAGGTAAAGTTTTTGACCATATACTCATCCTTTTTTTTTTGTAGTCACTGTCACAGCAACTGGTAGTTAACATTTTAAAATAAAAGTGTCTTTGGGTCTTTTGTGTGTGAGGAATTTACAAGATTCCTTTTATCTTAGTTTCTCACACTGCTTCTGTTGGCCAATAAGATTCCCTTATTGATTGTCTCCTTGTATAGGTCTCATTTTTATGGCAAAAATAAATTGTATTATTTCTGCTTATGTTTTGCACTCATTGAAAACAGTAGCTCAAATGAAGTATACAATGGATCTGTTGCACCCACAATGCTGGTGTTCCCCTGTTGGAGATGGACCTTGCTCACATTTCGTACATACGTCTAATACGTATATAACCTCTCATATGTAGACTGTGGTCACCCTGGTTGCAGCCTTAGGTGCGACCTTATAAAACGTCCCGTGCATGCCTGCGTAGTGTCCATGACACGCTGCGTTTTATGACCTCTGCACTCCAATTGCTGCCATTACTGTCCTGGACAAAAGGTCCTCTCAGAAACGTACATATTTTCCCACATGCAAAATTGGAAATTGGAAACTTCCTCTCACAAGCTGCAAGGCTTTGTGCTGGGCAGTCATGAAAGGCCCGTCTGGTTGAAGAGGTGGAGTGGGGGTGAGGCAGAGCTTTGGGAGGAGGGGAGGTCATGTGTGCGCTTGGCCTAAGGACTGAAAGCAAAGACCCTTGTCTTTTCGGATGATGTGGAATGTCTTTTGATGCACGTGAGCACCTACCATCTTTCATTTAGGAGAAACCAGCTGATGAGATGAGAGGAACGGGTCATCTCGACCATCGCCCTGGACCATCTTGGCTGCATCTCTGAACAACTCTTCACTGTTAAATAAATTCTTTCCTATTGGTTTCTTGGTTATTTAAGCTAGTAAATGTCATCACTTTCTACACAACTTTGGACTTTTAAGAGTTGAATGTCTTTGAAACCCTTTTAAGAACTCACTTTTTAGGAGTAAGCTTATGTTACCTCATCCACGACCAATTTAAGGCTGATCTGGAGTAGACTTTGTTTTACAAAGTAGTCACCACCTTATCGATTGCTGTCAGTGAAACTACTAGGCAGGAATTACGCCAATGCATACTGGATTTGCCATCAATGAAATCCAGATCTAAGAAGGAATGCATGGTATGGCTGGAGGGGCGGAGTTATAGAGGGATGGTCACCGACCAGAGGGGGTGGGTGGCTCTTCACTACTCATTACCGATCTGTAAATATTTACTCTTCCACATCATTACTTCCAAATCATCACACACTCGATCATGTATGAATCAGAAAGGAGTAAAGGAAATGAAAAATAAATTGTTGTCAGCGTTCTGTGACCATTTATTACTCTCCAGAACCAACACGTTCTTGGGACACGTTCATCAAGACGTGGCCGAAGCACATGTGAAGCACTCGACATGGATTTTATTAAACACATGCCTTTAAATCTCGTACAAACTTTATTTGATATAATTGGATTTTGATGGTTGATACAACCCATTGTTGTATAAAATATGGATAAAATCCATATTTAATTTAAATAACTTGTTTGTAAATGACTCAACCATGACTTAAAAAACGACCCAGTTTGAGTGTATTTATTATCATTCTTTGATGCAACTTATGGCTTGGCATCTATCTTGCATTCTCCATACTTCACTTAGATTCGGTCCAGGACTTAGAAAAGCCCATTTGTCACACATGCCATGTAATGCAAGACAAAATGGATGCTAATGACCCAGCTTGGCCCATCCTGCATATAACATCCGTTTACTAACTTACATTCAATAGCGCTTTATATATTCCACTGTTAAACCAATAAGTACCCCTACCTCAGTAGAGCATGGCAAAGATGTGACAAGACATGATTGCTCACGAAAGTCTTAAAGAAGGCCTCTTTTCTTTCAACATCTGAACATGGCACACAATTTGGGAAAGGGGGCTACATACGGGTCTGGGACATTCCCGCAGCTCCTTTGGATTTAAAGAGGCTCAGGTTTCAAGGTGGTCAAATCATTGGTTTCTCAAAAGTGAAAGTCTAGAGTTACGGGTGAATGCCAGCGTCTCCTTTCATTGCTCCTCTGGTGGCTACAGAGAGCCTCTGTTAAATAGCCCATAAGCCTGTAAAAATGGCAGATGGGGTCTGTCAGGAGAGTCAGAGACCACCAGTAAAAGTGAACATGTTGACAGTGTTTGGATAAGCAGAGCCAATGATTCCTGGCTCGTTGTCTGAGGCTAACAAAGTCACTTCCAGTCGGAGCTGCATTAAATAAACAAGAGGGTTTTATTCTCGGCGCTCTTCAAAATGCACCACAATAATCACATTCAGACGTTTCTTCACAGAGAGGAACTAAACTGCCGTTTTGTGTCTCGCTTAAACCGTTTAGGGCTACTAAAATCGCGTTATGTCGTAACTTACTCAGTCTTGAGTTCTTGGACAAAATGACAGACGTAAAACTGTCAGATGCAAAGGAGGTTTTATGGATGAATTAAATTACAGCTTACCGCTATAAATCATTCGTACATTACATGTGACCATCAACTCTATAATCCGTATTCATTTCGTATTTAAACCAAAGCAGGTATGTTACAGTTGAATTCAACCCTGCATTCCAGTGAGTTCCTTCATTAACTAATACTATTGTGAATTGGCTTCATTGTTTCTGTATGTCTCCACCTCCTCAGAAGAGATTGTGCTGTGAGTTTCCACCACTCTTTAGCTCAGACCCAATTCAGGTCAACCCAACATGCCTGTCCAATCCAAAGCTTTGATCTATCGAGGATTGCAAAAAAGTAAGGATGTCAAGAACAGCCAGGGTTTACTTCAATTAAATTGAGCTACAGTACGTTTTCAAAAAACTATTCATTTGAGTTAGATTGTATTTATATAGCACAATTTCCTATGCAAAGAATTTTAAAGCTTTTAAATAAAGGATTACTCCACTTTCATAAAAAAATCTAGATAATTTACTCACCCCCAAGATGTTTATGTCTTTCTTTCTTTAGTTAAAAAAGAGGTTTTTGAGGAAAACATTCAAGGATTTTTATCCATTTATTGGACTTTAGTGGACCTCAACAGTTTATAGTTTCAATTAAGTTTCAAAGGCTCTAAACGATCCTAACCAAGGCATAAGGGTCTTAACTAGGTCAATTTTGCAAAAAAACTTTTAATCCACAACTTCTCGTCATTCTAAAAACAAATGGTGCTAAATAGCACTAAAAGTGGTTCTTGGCTCGTAATCATAGAGGAACTATTTTTAGTGCTATATAGCACCTATGAAGAACCATACTGGGGTCATATGGCGCTTTTCCATTGCATAGTACCCCACGGTTTAGTTTAGTTTGGGTCAGGTCAGCTCACCTCACTTTGGCGTGGTTAGCTTTTCCATCGAGTTTAGTATCACTTCGGAGTGGGAGGGATTAAAGGCGTGTCGTTATATTTACGCTGCCTACTGCTGTGACATCATACAAGTGAGAGTGTTGTTGTACATTCCCATACATTCATTTATTTCTCAGTCTGCCACAAAATTAAAATTGGCCACCACAAATAGATGTTTGCACATCGCGTTTATAACTACCTCTGTCTCACATGACAGTTTCTGTTCAAACACCCGACCCGTGGCGTCAGTCGACGGCGCTCCGCTGAGCCTCATTCAAGTTGCATTTAAGCATATATAATGCGGACGTGCACGTCGCGAATGTGCCGCCCGGATTCTCAACCTGTGGATGTTTTTCATCGCTAAAAGGGTGTTTGGAAACTTATAGCAGAACACAGATAACAACATGTTTGCTTGAGACAGCGCAAGCTAGCAGTAAGCTAAAGCTAATATTTACATTATAGCGATGACCAATCAGTGACCTACAGTGTTTTAGCGTCCCGTTTGGTATCAGCTCGGGTCGCTTGGAACCCCAACCGAGGTGGTACGAAAAAAAGGATTGGGTACTACGTACTGCACCCAATGGAAAAGCTCCCAAAAGTAAGCTGACCCGACCCAAACTAAACCAAACCGTGGGGTACTATGCAATGGAAAAGCGCCAATAGAGGGCCACTTCAGCACCACATTTGGTTCTACATAGCACAATAGGGTTCTACACCGGTGCTACACAGGTACTTCATCTGTACTATGTGGCACTTAAAATAGTTCCTCTATGATTACGAACCAAGAACCACTTTTAGTGCTATTTAGCACCGTTTGATTTTAGATTGTAGCTGTGTGACATGCCAGTGCGACCTTACCTTTTATGTAATCATGTTGAAAGGTCATGCGTTACATATGTGAAACGTACACTTGCAGACCATTTTAAACAATAAACTGACACAAAGACATTAATTAGAATCATACCATATACATTAACGTCAGAACGGTCATCTTTCTCCACACTTGTAAACACTGAACATCATGTATGACCTTTCAACGTGATTACATAATGCGTAAGGTCACGCGGGCGCATCACAAGGGTTCAAGACGAGTTGTTGTGGTTAGAAAGTACATATTTAATTTTTTGGCAAAAATGATGATCGTTTTGCTAGATAAGACCCTTATGTCTTGGTTGGAATCGTTTAGAACCCTTTGAAGCTGCACTGAAACTGAAAACTGTTGAGGTCCAATTAAGTCCACTATATGGAGAAAAATCCTGGAATGTTTTCCTCAAAAAACGTACTTTCTTTACGACTAAACAAAGAAAGACATAAACATCTCCGATGACATGGGGGTGAGTAAATTATCAGATTTACAATGTTTTAAGAGTCATATGCTCTTCTTGAGCAATATCATTTAATGTGTCTTTAAAATTATGCTTCAATATATTTGTCTATATAAACCCTGCGTGCAAATAAAAGCCACTTGGACAAGAAAAGAAAAACTATGTTAGAAGTTACTTCTGTCTGTATAACGGAAACATTGTCAATAAAGTCATAAAAATATAGGATAAACAATCCGTAACACTGAAGGATATTCCTATGACATTACAAACTGTCAATGTTGGAAAGGTGGTGTTGCAAAGTAAAAAAAAATAAACGTAAAAAAAGGTAAAACAACGATGTTGGATGTTTTTTCACTTAGTACTTTTTTGAAGGCGTGAAATCTGCATTGCAGAGCCAATAAAAATGAGTATTTCTGTTTAAAAAGTATATATGATATATATATATATATATTTATTTATTTATTTATTTATTTATTTTTAATGACAGTTGTTCCGCTGGATAAGACCCTTGTTCCTCGGCTGGGATCGTGTAGAGCCATTTGAAGCTGCAATGAAACTTCAATTTGTACCAGTTATACCCCGTTGAAGTGCATATGGAGATAAATCCTGGAATATATACCTCGAAAAGCGTACATTTCTTTTCAACTGAGGAAAGAAAGACATGAACATCTTGGATGACGTTAGGGTGAGTAAATTGTACATTTTCATGAAATGTTAAGTTTAAAGTGAACAACTCTTTTAGGCATGAAAACTTTAGGGACACTGTGACTTCAGGTCTACGCTACAATGAGATCTTGCAAATCCAGATAAGCAAATATCAACTAAGGTACACACCCTTACATTTAGTGTTGTCTGTTTAATGGTACAGTAGTGTGAAGCTTTGGGCTTGGGTCATAAATACCAGAACCAGAAGGATAGCGAGAAAGATCTTTGAAGAAGAAGCTTTGTGACCTGGTTTTCCTGTTTATTCTAATACATGCCCATCTATAGATTACACAAACAGTGCCCAAACCTGAAACACATTGAGAAAATCTGGACCGGCTCCTTAAACAGGTTTGGCCAATCACAAACGGACACACAAAAAAGTCAACCAAAGTTTCTTTAAATGGTTCTCAGTTTCATTTAAGTATCAACTTTTTCTTTCTTATCATCTGAGAGATGCACCTAAGACAATTGTTTGACATTAAGATCTTTTGTAAACAACGTGTGGAGACAAACACGAGCGTATCCATCCAAAGTTGCAGATTAAATGTATGCGCAAAAATGGAATATCGCATAAAACATTTGTTAATAAAGAACCGTATCCATCCAGTGAGTCGAAAAGCACAAATGCGAAAAAGCAATAAACGCATTTATGTCATCATGCATTCGAAGACGAAGAAGTCTACTGTCACGTAAGACATTATATTGTTTAGTCATTATACTGAACAACTTCGATGACACACGTTGAAAAAGACATTTCAAAATGTCCAATTCACATGCACACTTATAAGGTTTATTTGGTAAATGTGTTTTTATCGCAGTTCATGCGCATGTTTTGTCATCGAATAAGAAATTTCTTGCCTTTCGGTTTCTTCTTAAATTTATATCTTGGCATTTCCATCTTGCATTTTTTTATGCGATACCCCAAAATGTGCATACAAATCTCAGAAGAAACATCAAATAAAGAAGAACAATCGTCATAGTAACTTGATTTTAACCCAGACAGCACATACACAGATACAAAGTTTTGCGTTTCATTTCGCGTTTAAGGTCATCTGTCAATTATTATCCTCACAACATTAATGGTGCCTAAAAGACTCTGAAAACTGTGTGATTTGCCTAATAGGATTCAGCTGATTCAGTGGTTTAATTTAGTTGGTGGCCACCTTGCTTTGTCAAGGATCAGGGAATGAAGGAAGAAACTCTCCAGGTTGCCAAGCCTTTTGATAAAATCCTCCACCGTGGGGAACAGAGGAGTTAAGAGCTGGATATGAGATGCTGGATAACAATAGCAATCGGTGATACTGGCACGCAGATCCGCTTCTCATGGCAGAAAATGAAACGGTGATAGGCAACACAGCGAATTTCCTCTATTGTGAGATGACTCATTGGATCTTGAGGGTTTAAGGCAGAATAAATAGTTTGTATACATTGGAAACAAAAGGGCTTGTGAAGGGAGAGAGAGAAAGGGAAGGAAACTCGACCGCGTGTTGCAGAGACGAGCTGCAGAACTGTTCAATGAATGGGCAGTGAAATTAAACCTAAATAAATGCAGGGGTACAGCACATCCGAGCATTTTCTTTGTATGTATGTGATTTGGGATTTTGGACCCGGCCTGATTCAGCCCAACAACTAAGCTGGCTATATGAAAGCAGGGGTCACCCAAAAGGTTTTGCAGATCAACAGAGGGACAGCTGCGGCCCTGGGGCCTGTATTTACACCACACACAGTGGACTTCTGCTTCCCAAAGCATTAGCACTAAAAATATATACTTCAATGGTTAGAGGAAAGTATGTACTTTTGTGTATGTTGTAAGACGGTATGCAGATATGAGGACAGTATCTGTGATCATTTGGTTAGGAATTTTTAGTCTGCATTTGTATTTAAGAGTTAGCAGCTAGCTACTTGCACCACCATAAAGGGGAAGTGTGTACATTTTTGTTGATATAATGCTTTTCTTGTCATAGTTTAATATGCAGAGACAACCTATAAAAATATACGCAGGCTGACTTTCCATCGAAACATAGCAAAACTCACAGTTTCATAGAATTTCCAAGCATTGGTCAGATTGTTATGCTTCACTGTCATTAAAAGGTACCTTTAGTGAAAAGACCTGCTGAAACCAGTCTAAGCTGGTCTTCCTGACTGGTTTTAGGTGGGTACGCTGGTGTAGTAGGTTGGGTTTAGAGGGGTTTTGAACAGTTTTTAGCTGGCCAGGTTGAAAGACCAGCTAACCCACCAGCTTGACAAGGCTGTAGGCTTGGCTATCTTAGCTAAGGTGGTCGGCTGGTTTAAGATGGAAGTAAGTGTGTTTAATTTGGTCCTTATAGCCTTGAAACGCTTGTTAGGCTGGCCTTCAAGCCTGGTCAAGCTGGTGGGTCAGCTGGTTTTAGTTGGTCTTTTCAGTATAGGGACAAAATTGTCACTGGGACGGTGCCCTATAAATGTTAATAATATGTACTATTTAGGTACAGATATGTATATTTGGGGTACCTACTGTATATGTACCTTTGAGGTACTAATATGAACCCTTTATGAAAACACATATTTTTTACTGTGTTTACTGTAATGCAAGGGATTGTATTAATGTCTATAAAGGTACAAATAGAAATTTCCCCCATAAGCTAGTATATTTCAACTTTTAAAAAATATCCGATATTATGGGACATGCTAATTAAAATTAGTTTACTCTCTTTAGGCATATTATGCATTTTTTAAATAAGTTGCCCTAGTGTCCTTTTTTCCTTTCTTCACACTCCCTCGTTCACTTTACCTTTTCCGCCTCCATTTCTTCATTTTACTCTTCCTCCATCATCTTTATTTTCTTCACCTCTTTTGCTTTGCTCTGTGACAATGATTGATAGATTGATAGATCGAATACTCGAATGATAGACAGACAGACTCGAATGATAGACAGACAGACTCGAATGATAGACAGACAGACAGACAGACTCGAATGATAGACAGACAGACTCGAATGATAGACAGACAGACTCGAATGATAGACAGACAGACAGGAATGATAGACAAACAGACTCGAATGATAGACAGACAGACTTGAATGATAGACAGACAGACTCGAATGATAGACAGACAGACACGAATGATAGACAGACAGACACAAATGATAGACACGAAAGAGAGATAGATAGATAGATAGATAGATAGATAGATAGATAGATAGATAGATAGATAGGCAGGCAGGCAGGCAGACAGACAGACAGACAGACAGACAGACAGATAGATAGATATGAAAGAGATATACTATAGATAGATAGACAGACAGACAGGAATGATAGACAGATAGACACGAATGATAGACACAAAAGAGAGATAGATAGCCACAAAAGAGAGATAGATAGACACGAAAGATAGATAGTCAGACAGACAGACAGACTGACTGACTGACTGACTGACTGACTGACTGACTGACAGACAGACAGACAGACAGACATACTGACTGACTGACTGACTGACTGACTGACTGACTGACAGGAATGATAGACAGACAGACACGAATGATAGACAGACAGACACAAATGATAGACACAAAAGAGAGATAGACAGAAACGAAAGAAAGACAGACTTGAATGATAGACAGACAGACTCAAATTTTAGACAGGCAGACACGAATTACAGACAGACAGACTCGAATGATAGACAGACAGACTCGAATGATAGACAGACAGACAGACAGGAATGATAGACAGACAGACACGAGTGATAGACAGATAGACACGAATGATAGACAGACAGACAGACTCGAAAGATAGACAGACAGACTCGAATGATAGACACAAATGATAGACACGAAAGAGAGATAGATAGACATGAAAGAGAGATAGACACGAAAGAGAGATAGATAGACATGAAAGAGAGATAGATAGATAGATAGATAGATAGATAGATAGATAGATAGATAGATAGATAGATAGATAGATAGATAGATAGATAGGTAGATAGGTAGATAAGGTAGGTAGGCAGGCAGACAGACAGACAGACAGACAGGAAGGCAGGCAGGCAGACAGACAGACAGATAGATATGAAAGAGATATACAATAGATAGATAGATAGATAGATAGAGAGACAGACAGACAGACAGACAGACAGACAGACAGGAATGATAGACAGACAGACACAAATGATAGACACAAAAGAGAGATAGATAGACAAGAAAGAGAGATACATAGACATGAAAGAGCGATAGATAGATAGATAGATAGATAGATAGATAGATAGATAGATAGATAGATAGATAGATAGATAGATAGATAGATAGATAGATAGATAGATAGATAGATAGATAGATAAGGTAGGTAGGCAGGCAGGCAGGCAGACAGACAGAGAGGAAGGCAGGCAGGCAGACAGACAGACAGATAGATATGAAAGAGATATACAATAGATAGATAGAGAGACAGACAGACAGACAGACAGACAGACAGGAATGATAGACAGACAGACACAAATGATAGACACAAAAGAGAGATAGATAGACAAGAAAGAGAGATACATAGACATGAAAGAGCGATAGATAGATAGATAGATAGATAGATAGATAGATAGATAGATAGATAGATAGATAGATAGATAGATAGATAGATAGATAGATAGATAGATAGATAAGGTAGGTAGATAAGGTAGGTAGATACGAAACAGAGATTAGGCAGGCAGGCAGACAGACAGACAGGAATGATAGACAGACAGACAGGAATGATAGACAGACAGACACAAATGATAGACACGAAAGAGAGATAGATAGATAGATAGATTGATAGATAGATAGATAGATAGATAGATAGATAGATAGATAGATAGATAGATAGATAGATAGATAGATAGATAAGGTAGGTAGGCAGGCAGGCAGGCAGACAGACAGAGAGGAAGGCAGGCAGGCAGACAGACAGACAGATAGATATGAAAGAGATATACAATAGACAGACAGACAGACAGACAGACAGACAGACAGACAGACAGACAGACAGACAGACAGGAATGATAGACAGACAGACACAAATGATAGACACAAAAGAGAGATAGATAGACAAGAAAGAGAGATACATAGACATGAAAGAGCGATAGATAGATAGATAGATAGATAGATAGATAGATAGATAGATAGATAGATAGATAGATAGATAGATAGATAGATAGATAGATAAGGTAGGTAGGCAGGCAGGCAGGCAGACAGACAGAGAGGAAGGCAGGCAGGCAGACAGACAGACAGATAGATATGAAAGAGATATACAATAGATAGATAGAGAGACAGACAGACAGACAGACAGACAGACAGACAGACAGACAGACAGGAATGATAGACAGACAGACACAAATGATAGACACAAAAGAGAGATAGATAGACAAGAAAGAGAGATACATAGACATGAAAGAGCGATAGATAGATAGATAGATAGATAGATAGATAGATAGATAGATAGATAGATAGATAGATAGATAGATAGATAGATAGATAGATAGATAGATAGATAGATAGATAGATAGATAAGGTAGGTAGATAAGGTAGGTAGATACGAAACAGAGATTAGGCAGGCAGGCAGACAGACAGACAGGAATGATAGACAGACAGACAGGAATGATAGACAGACAGACACAAATGATAGACACGAAAGAGAGATAGATAGATAGATAGATAGATTGATAGATAGATAGATAGATAGATAGATAGATAGATAGATAGATAGATAGATAGATAGATAGATAGATAGATAGATAGATAGATAGATAGATAGATAGATAGATAAGGTAGGTAGGCAGGCAGGCAGGCAGACAGACAGAGAGGAAGGCAGGCAGGCAGACAGACAGACAGATAGATATGAAAGAGATATACAATAGATAGATAGAGAGACAGACAGACAGACAGACAGACAGACAGACAGACAGGAATGATAGACAGACAGACACAAATGATAGACACAAAAGAGAGATAGATAGACAAGAAAGAGAGATACATAGACATGAAAGAGCGATAGATAGATAGATAGATAGATAGATAGATAGATAGATAGATAGATAGATAGATAGATAGATAGATAGATAGATAGATAGATAGATAGATAGATAGATAGATAGATAAGGTAGGTAGATAAGGTAGGTAGATACGAAACAGAGATTAGGCAGGCAGGCAGACAGACAGACAGGAATGATAGACAGACAGACAGGAATGATAGACAGACAGACACAAATGATAGACACGAAAGAGAGATAGATAGATAGATAGATTGATAGATAGATAGATAGATAGATAGATAGATAGATAGATAGATAGATAGATAGATAGATAGATAGATAGATAGATAGATAGATAGATAGATAAGGTAGGTAGATAAGGTAGGTAGATACGAAAGAGAGATTAGGCAGGCAGGCAGACAGACAGACAGGAATGATAGACAGACAGACAGGAATGATAGACAGACAGACACAAATGATAGACACGAAAGAGAGATAGATAGACACTAAATAGATAGATACGAAAGAGAGATACAAAGTGGCTAATCAATGTGTATGAAGTGAATCGTACAAAAACATATGATTATCATAAATAAAGACAATAATGAAACACCACCCGTAACCCCAATGTCACAGGGGCAAAAGCGAATTGTTTAGAAATGTACGAATGTGGTTGTACAAATGTATACGAAGGCACCTTGTAATATGCATACGGGTTGGACAGACAGGCAGACGGACAGATAGACACTGCTACACTTTTAGAGCATACTGAAAGTACATCAGATATATTTTCTATATTTGTTATTGTAACTAAATTTAATTAAGCCATTAACACAACCCATGTGTTGCAATCAAGAGCCTATGCGAGTTCAAAGAGCCAGCCAGTTTTATCTGCCTCGAATATACAATACAAACGAAAAGCTTTAGGGAATTTGGCCAGAGATGTGTAGGACCTGTTTACAGAAAGAGCTTACTTTGTTAATGTTATGTTAAACTGTTTTATGAAATGCCCTTTTTACTTAAGAGCTTGCCCGAATGTGGTCTAGCTCTGTTTTAAAGCCTGTGTAAATCCCAGTTTATTTGCATTGACAAATAGTCATTGATTGTTTTAATGAGAAAGCTCGCACACATCCGCAACAACAAAGGTACGGCAACGTGTGGACACAGCACCGTATCGAGGCTTTAGAGAAATCCTCACATTTGCTTAAAGAGTCCCCGTGTGGCGGTGTTAATTGTCATAAGTGGGTGTAAAAAAAGAGTGCGTAAATGAATGTAGAGTAGCTGGCGGTTTGTGAATGGAAGACCACTTGGTTAAAACACTTCAGGTACCTGAATACTTCAGCCCCGTTGCGATTGGTAAACATCGACGATGCCTTGGTCTCCATTGTGTCAATTACGTGCTCAACAATTAACCAAGGTTTGTGGGCTTGGTGTTGTGTTTACTAAAATAAGAAAACATCCATGCATACGCAAATACCTTCAGATACGGATATCGCCCTCCAGATGGTCCACCCCTCCCTCAACCAGGCACCATCCCCCCCATCGGCACAGCACCACCCGTTCCACCATCTTAACCCTAATGAGCCGGCTCTGTCTGGCCTCAAAAGGAGACCCGTCCGGGTCATATCAAGGAGCAAATTTAAATGAACTGTTTGTGTTTCAATAGGTTGCCAATGGAATGTGAGCTCCTACATTATGAGCACCCACAGGGTGGTCTGCTTGCTCCTTGAGATTCACTTTAAGGGTCTTGCTAGGGCGCTGTGGCAGTGGGGGGTTGGAAGGGTGTGGGGATTGGAAGTTTAGGGTGAACTTTCAACCGGTTGTATGGATTGCTTCCTCTTTAATGTCATAAGGTGCCAATAGGCCGCCAATATGCCAAAATTCAATTTCGGACCATATCCGGCACAACTTCTTGGCAGTTCGTAACTATTTTACGAAGTGGCTAATTCGTATCTCATTCGTACACTGTAAAAAAAATCCGTAGAAATTACAATGTTATTGCAGCTGAGTTGCCGGTAATTTACCGTAGATTTAAATTTATGTTATTTACTGGCAAGAGTTTGTTCAAAGTTAAATAAATTTAAAATATTAACAATTCTTTATCTTTACAGAATCAAACTATACAATAACAGCCTCATGCAAAGCATTCTGGGAACCAGAAATCATCATCAACCTTTTTCTGTTTTTTGCTTCAGATTTTGTTTCCCAGAACGTTTTGCTTGATGCTGTTTTTTTAGTTTTACTCTATAAAGACAAAGACTTGTAAATGTTAAATGTTCATTCAACTTTGAACAAAATTTTGCCAGTAAATAACATAAATTTAAATCTACGGTAAATTACCGGCAACCCAGCTGCAATTTCTACGGATTTTTTTTACAGTGTACATTTAAGTATGATGCTTTCACCCCAACCGTGCTTGGTGGATAATAATACGTTTTTGTACGAATTCATACGAAATCGCCATCTTGTAAAATAGGTGCGTTTTCCCGTGATATCAGGTTGCAATAACTGGTGTTTTAAAAAACCCTTAACGTTAGTGTTGGAAAGGGCAAAGATGGCATTGTGAGGTTAAAGGGCATAGTTAACCTTTAAGTGTAACTTTTACGACACGGTTAAGTGATGCACTGTAACATGCGTGTATATGTCAAACGTGGTTGTGTTGCAGTTTCTATAGGCAAATTATTGAATTAATCAGATTAGGGCTTGGTTGACTCATTTTTTAAGTTGGGACAGATTTGAATACTTAATGCAAACCTTGCTAATATACTAAGCTCTCGCACATCACTCCCACACACACATGCACGCTCATTCACAAATGAACAGTCTATCTTCTGTAATCTCTTTAAAGCATTTGAATAACTGAAGCGGAAATATATGATGAAACCTCGAATCTCCCAGGAAGTTACGCTGGCAAATAAGAGCATTTGCATGTCTGATCTGGGATTCCTCAAATGTATTTCCAACTGCTAAAGGCAGTGTTGTAAAAGAGCAAATTAGATTTTCTTAAAAAAGTTGTTTGATGTACAGTAATTGAATTGGGATTTCCATTTTTCCCAAAGGTTTGTACATTGGGATATGAAGATATGGGTGATTATATGATTGCAGGTACATTTGGAGTCAAGTATTTTATTTCCTTTTTCAAATGGTTATAATTATTTTAATAATTTGGTACTCATTGTCATGGATCACAAGATGTTACAGACCAAGCAATATAATATTTTTTGTTAAAAGTGTCTTATATGGGTGATTCTCGCAAAATTAGACTTATGAGGTGTCATGAATCATTTTGATAAAAAAAAGTAAATGCAAAGTAAGAGTATCAAAATAAGAAGCATACAGTTACAAACATCTCTTCATGTACTATTTTGCACCTGATTTCAAATGACATCATACAAACCATTTATTTTTTTCACATTTAAGGGGAAAACTTTCATTACCGCAATGTGTCCATGAGTGGATTTTGGTTCTTTGACATTTTAATATTTAGAATTAAAAAATCTAAAAAATAAAAAGCTTCAGTGCATGTTATACTATAAAAATGTACAGTAAAGAAACATGTGGTATTTGGTGATTATTAGTAAATGTAGAGACAATAAAAAGGAATATAAATGTATCCCAGAAAAATTTTCTCATCCTCCGCAACAATTTTCAATCATTGTTTAAGCCCTCAAGGAAATAACATTTTCATAAAATTGTTGGAAGGGACATAATTGACTGTGACACTCAAGATGGCTACCAGGTAAGCAGTTCTTATTTTTTATCTCCAGATAAAAGTTTTTTTTAGTTCTCATTACCGAAACATGAATTTGTAAATGCATATATTTAATGTTGCGGAAATGATACTTTTTTATAATGATAATCTAAAAATGTAAACAATTCTATAGAAAATATTTTTTAAATCCTCTAAAAATAATGGTTATAGTAAGTTCAAAACTTAATCTTATATGTGCAAAAAATTGCTTCAATGACTTTTTTAAAAAATCTGATGCTGGACACCTTTTAAGTCTGAATTTTTTGAGAATCACCCATATAGCTGAAGATCATGATTCCATGTTGTCCAAATAAGTCAGTGTCAGTTGTGTTTATGACGCTTTTCCATTGCATAGTACCGCACAAGATGGGTCGGATCAGCTCACTGTTGGGGTCTTTTCCACTGGGTACAGTACATAGTACCTGATACACCAAATATACCTGCAATTAAATTAACCAACATGATCTCACAAAGTTCCATGGTATAGTCAAGGAATATTTTGCTCATTTATTCGTGTCATTGTCACGGATCTCTGCATTTTTCCGTGTCCGTACCATGGACTTTCTTTTTCGTGTCAGTTACTCAATTGTTTTTCCTATTTTTAAACCATTTTTGCTTGGGTTTAGGGTTAGATTTGGAGTTTGGGTTAGGGTGTCACTTTAACTAGTGGTTTATACTATTTTTTGTTTTTTCCGATTTTTTAAACAATTGTCGCCTGACGTTAGAGTTGGGTTTGGGTTAGGATGTAATTTTATGTAACAGAAGGTTGTTCTAACCCCAAACCCAAGTGACAATGGTAAGAGAATAGGAAAAACAATTGAGTAACCAATATGTAAAACTAACACAGAAAGAAAGTCCGTGGTACGGACACGGAAAAATGCAGAGATCCGTGAAAATGACACAGATAAATGAGCAAAATATTCCGTGACTATAACACAAAAATATGTGAGATCGGGTTGAAATAAACATTTCATTTCCATGGTTTTACTTGAATATTAAGTAGAAAAACGCTGTAAGCAGGATTATGTACAGTTACTTGGTCAGTGCTGCAATAAGCAAAGCATAGCGCAAGGGCTTGAAATCTCAAATAAAAAATATAATAACTGTAATATATTTCATATTCAAAAATAGTCATTGTTAATTTAGCAGTTTGGTCGCTTTGGGTAAAAGCATCTGCCAAAGGGGTAAATGTATGTAAAATGTTGGTAACACTTTACAATATGGTTGTATTTGTTAACAATAAGTTAATGCATTAGCTAACATGATCTAACAATGAACATTAATTCTAAAGCATTTATTAAGCTTAGTTCATTTACTAATACATTTCTAAAATCAAGCGTTGTAACTGTTAACATTAGTTAATACACCATGAATAACTGTATTGACATTAACAAGAATAAATACATATCCAGGAGAAAATATTGGGAAGCTTCCTGCTGAAAGGATCTCTGTTTAAGAGTCCCAGAAGGTAGTTGGGTTCGAACTTGTAAACCATTGACTTATTTTGTACCTATCATATTTAGACAGAAGTTACTGTAGCTGTCTGAAACACCCAGTCAAGACAATAATGTCAGTCTGCCGGGTCTCACCAGATGTAGAACATCAGGAAATAACATACAGGTGTCTCATAAAACACAAGTGAAACATCTACTACAATAGGAATGCCGAAAACACGGATAATTACACTGCAGTCATCACGCTGTTCCTCACAGGTGGGCTGCATCTGTTGCTAACAGATACAGTAACAGTGGATGCATCTAATGCCTCCAGCATGTCCTGGATTCTCATGCGATGCAGTACGAAGTTCCTCTGTCCCAGCACCGACATGGGAGTCTGGGAAGGCACGTCTCCTGTTTTCATTCCCAGGGGTTTTCATGTGGATGTTGAAAGAAAAATTTGGCAGTGGCGCAGATTAGAGGAACGACAAGCTTATGACGGCCTATACTGACATAAAAGTCCATCAAATTTCCTCCTAATTTTCCCAAATCTTGTATTCTGCATAATTTGAATAACTCATCACATAAAAGACTTTGCATTTGTTATTATAAATGTTTTAAATTTATTAGTAAATTATATAATATTTAATACTTTTTTAGTAAATTATTAATTTATATTGTAATCTCTTATTTTGCTCTGCATCGTAATATTATTATTTAATATAAATATTTAGCTCTGTATTATTGTTCTGACATTATAGACAGATTTTTAAGCGACAACAGTTGCATTAAACCACTTTATATCTATAAACTGGCAGTCGGCCCAGTGCCTAGTCGGTGATAAAACTTTTTGTTGAAATAAAGTGGGCCTGTAACTGACTATGCTAAACCATGCAATATATAACCAGGATAATGTGAGCCATTCATTCAACGTCGATATGAGAATTCAATCTTACTAATGGACTTTTAATGAGGTCTCCCGTTTAACAGACCAACGCTTATTAGCAAATTTGTCTGTTAAAGTTGAACTTTCCAGATTCATAATATAGTGGACATGCTAACATAGCAATAATCAGCAATATTTGGAGCTGAGAAACTGTGCAGATGTGTGTGAGTATATATATTAAGAGTTTAGTTCCAAAACTAGATAACTTTTTTTTTCAATGATATGTTGATATTGTCTCCAGCGTAAATCTTTTTTCTTGGTCTACAACAAACACACAGATTGTAGGCAACAGTTTATCTCCTGGGATTGGTGATGTAGACAAAATCGACATTATCATAATTCCTCCTGCTTTGGACGCCTGTAAGCATTACATTGTGAGCGTATCTTTCAAACATGGTAAGGAGCGTCACATTTCTGGCTGACGTCAGAGGTATTCAAGCCAATCACAACGTACAGATTAGCTGGCCAATTAGGGACGCAGCGTTTTTCAAATCGATGAATTTTGTACAAAATCAGTGAGTTTCAGGAAGACAGAGATATCTGGAGCTACAAAAATGTACGGTATGTTGCGAAAATAATGTATTTTTGGAACCATAAATCATGCGAACAGATTGTATTATACCAAATACACAAAATAACGTTGTTTTAGCAATGAAAAAGGGTGCCCTTTAAAGGGGACATATCATGAAAATCTGACTTTTTCCATGTTTAAGGGCTATAATTGGGTTCCCAGTGCTTCCGTCAACCTAGAAAATCTGAAAAAGATCAACCCAGTAACTTAGTTTTGGTAAACCATTCTCTGCAAGCATGTAAAAAATAGGTCATTGAACGTTGACTCCCTTTATGATGTCAGAAGGGGATAATACCGCCCCTTAATCTGCACTATCCAACCACAGCATTGCCATTTAGTACAGAGATCAGCTCATTTGCATTTTAAAGGACACACCCAAAAACAGCAAATTTTTGCTCACAGATACAAAGTGGCAAAGTTAACATGTTATAATAAATTATCTATATGGTATTTTGAGCTAAAACTTCACATACGTACACTGGGGACACAATAGATTTATTTTACATCTTAAAAGTCTTGTGAAATGTCCTCTTTAAACAGTCTTTCCAGAAAAAAAGCTGAGTTTATTTGTGATTGTTGCGGGCAAAAATCCTTGATCTTGCGGCAAGTTTTCATAAAAAATGCAATGGAATATGTGGGATTTTTATGCAATGAAATTGCGGTAACTTGCAAACATTGCGGGAACTTGCTAAAACTGCGGTTGGATGAAAAAGAGGTTCCCCAAAAACATGTTGTAATTTAATGATGTTCACGTCGCGTAATTACGTCACTTCTTAACGTTTCCATGGCAACAGGAGGCATGACTGCGCTTGTATGAAGTAAATGCAACATTTTTAAACTTTCTGCTTAGGTATGTGTGACTTTTTGCTGCGAAAATGCAAGGATTATGAAATCATGCAAGCCCCACATATTTTGCGCGTGAAATTTATGCAGCGAAAGTGTGGCGTATTTGAAAAAATTCGGCCCCCACATAAATATGCAGACTTTGGCTGATCATACATGGAATCATGCGATCGCATAATCGCGTTTTTCTGGAGGGACTGTTTAAAAATGTTAAAGAGTTATCTCATTTTGGAACCCAACTCTTCATATTATATCTTTCTGTCCTACACACCAGTGCAAATAAAGACATTTGTAACCATACATCAAAAAACGAAGTTGCATAAATGTTGCAAAAAATTTGTGTTTTAACGTATTTAACATATACAAATGATAAAAATGACATTTCTGACCCTCAAGTTGTTACAGACCTGTATACATTTCTTTGCTGAACACAAAGGAAGATGTTTGAAATGAAGCAGAAAACAGGAGCACTATTGACTTCCATAGTAGGAAAAGGAAAAAGCGTACTACACTGTAAAAAAATTATATCAATTCAACATATATTTTTATGTTACTTTAACTTAATAAATTAAGTTAAGCAATTTCAACTTGTTTTTATAAAGGTTATTAAGTATTAGGTTGAACTGACTTGCATAACCAAGTTGTTTTAACTTCATGCTGTTTTTTTACAAAGTCAATGGTGCGCAGAAACGGTTGCAAACATTGCTCAAAATATCATCCTTTGTGTTGAGCAGAACAAAGACCTTTTTACAGGTCTGTAACAACATGAATGTAAGTAAATATGACAGAATTTTCCTTTTTGTGTGAACTATCCCTTTAAATAAGCTTTGAATGTCAACTGGTGAGCAAGTGAAGTGACAACAGGAGGAAAAAGCTGCTTCTCAAAATGAACCCACAGTGGAAGCCGGCCACACAAACTCTGTCAACCACATGCAACAAGTAGAAATTTATGGTCATTTAACTACGCCTTTAGAAGCAAGCAGAGGACACATTTACTCTGAACAGCTGAAACCAATGACAGATCAGGGCGAAATAAAATGTTGCTGCCGAACGTGATCACGCTTTAGTTTGATGTTCTTCAATGAAACGTCCTCTGAAGGAGCTGCTGCACGTGCTCACTGTGTGGTCACCGTCCTGAGCTCTGATTGGTGGGAGACTAGCCAATAAGAAGGCTGCATATTACAGCCATTCATGAAAAACTGAGCTAGACTTAGTTTGAGTAGCTGAACAAACAGGATGTCCTGTGAATGTGAAGGCTATCACACCCCAGCACGCCTTCCTCCACCGGCTGTTTCATTCACCTCTACATACTTCAACTTCCTACTATCTGCTGTTGCACTTCTGCTTATTGCATTTCATTTTTTTTTTCTTTTTTTAAACAAGCGCGAACACACATCTCTGTCTCTCTCTCTCTTCCTCTTTTTGCAAGCTCGCTCATGAGATGAAGTCATTTTCCCTGCTGATTAAAATCATCTGTTTGCAGTTTCCTAACGAATTAATGCAACGTTAGTCTGAGCCGTAAAAAAATTGCTTTGCTTTTCTACCGACACATATGCACAAGAATACACACCTCAATGTTTTTAGTGATGTAAGACGAATTCTTCTAGCCGTGTTGCGGTGTATGCTTTTTTATCCGTTGCATATACTGACATACTCAAAACTTTTGGTATTTTCATGCTTTTGCATATGCATTGTGTCTTTCAACCCACACATCAACAGATGTGCAGCCACTAGAACGGTATATTCCCAGAAATTTCCTGTGAATAATGTCAAGTCAGTTGTTTTAGTACAACCGCTGTTATTGTTTACCTCGTACAAGAGCCGTTTTTCTTCATAAGAAAGATCCTATCAAAATAAAATTTCTTTAACAAATAAGATGTAAATCAGTGACACCCCTTTCTGTTTAAGAATGGATAAACCTGTCCGGGTTGCATTCCATGTGAAAACCGTGGAGTGTTCGTGTCAAACGTGTAGATAATGATTACGGAAATGTCAAAACGCAGGCTTCAAACGCGCTCCAGTCTTGACATTAAAAGCATTATTCGGTTCTTTGCAGTTATATCTAGAAACATATCAAGGATAATGTAACGTTCCCATCCGGTATAGCGACTCTTTTCCCTGATTGCATGTGTTCCATTGTCTTTGTAATCCTCATGACTGTTTATACATCTCATTTGTGAGTGTTCATTGTTTAGCATTTTATTTTTATGAGCTCCTTTTATGCAGTTCCACCCATGGAAATCCTGGAGACGTGTGCTGGATAACTAATGGGAATGAGGATCTTTATTTTTATTTTTTTGGAGACAGATGTTGCACGGCTAAAATGACTAATTGTCACTTATATAAAAACAGATGGAGGTCTCAGCAGGCGGTTTCCTGAAGATAAGATATTCAGTGGGATGTGTCTGACCGTGCATGTACTTGTTGCAGAGGCAGTGTGTATACAGCATCATTGTTGTTTTATTAAGATATAGCTTGAAATAGTGTGATGCTAGAAATAAATCAAAAGGTCAAAAACAGAGTGACACCAAACTATGATTAGCTCAGAAAAGCAATTCGCAGCTACAGAGAGCACAAACCCTGAACCACGTCTGGTTCTTCTACTATAGTAACCCATTTAGATAAAAGTGACTCTTTTAGAATTGTAGGTTTTGATTACAAAGGAATGTAAAACAAAATCTTGACGGATGCCTTGTTTTCCTATCTACACAAAAACTCGGTGCGACGCAATCTCCTTCATTTCAGTGGAAGCTTGGTAATTTCCAGCGACACAAGCGCCAACGACCATTGGCAACAGGCAGGGCCGGGCAGTCTTACCTTGGGCCCCAAATTTTTAACACAACGTAATTGTACACTGTAAAACCTAAAAGTTAACAACTCAAACCATTTAAGTT
Source organism: Paramisgurnus dabryanus (assembly GCF_030506205.2). Taxonomy (NCBI): domain Eukaryota; kingdom Metazoa; phylum Chordata; class Actinopteri; order Cypriniformes; family Cobitidae; genus Paramisgurnus; species Paramisgurnus dabryanus. Next base: position 51,094,107 of record NC_133338.1, read on the forward strand.
AACCGGTTGCATTAGTTTTAAAACACATACATTTGAGTACTGTGAACTTAAACAAATTGAGTCATATGCAGTTATGCACTTATATTTAAGTTCACACTACTTAAATATAACTGCATAATGCACATGACTCAAGTTCACAGTACTTAAATTTATGTGTTTTAAAACTTAAATGGTCTAATGCAACCGGTTTACTTAAATGGTTTGAGTTAAGTTAACTGTTAGGTTTTACAGTGTATCACAGTATCACTTGAAGAGTTTGGTTCCAAAACGCAATACATTTTGACTAATTTTTGTAAAAATTAGTTTTTTTATACCAAGAAAGTGACAAGTTAAAAGCCACTATTTTTTGTTACGAACTATGTTGTCGTCCTGCTCAATTTTCGTGGACTTTGAGTAAAATAATGGAAAGTTTTTCATAAGATCCCTTGGGGTCAATGTGTTAGCATGACAGAAGCTTGATGCTGTCCTGTAAGAACAAGCAACAGCTGGCATTTTTCCTTCGCCCGAGTGCCTCTTATGTAAATTATTCGATTTTGATGGCTTACGTTTCTTCTCCGCCGCAGAAAACCACCAAACCAACCAGGTTTATCAATGCCATCAAAATTAGTATTTTGTTTTGCTTGTTTGTTAATTACGAAGTAACACAACGTAATTGTACACTGTAAAACCTAAAAGTTAACAACTCAAACCAATTAAGTTAACCGGTTGCATTAGTTTTAAAACACATACATTTGAGTACTGTGAACTTAAACAAATTGAGTCATATGCAGTTATGCACTTATATTTAAGTTCACACTACTTAAATATAACTGTATAATGCACATGACTCAAGTTCACAGTACTAAAATGTATGTGTTTTAAAACTTAAATGGTCTAATGCAACCGGTTTACTTAAATGTTTTGAGTTAAGTTAACTGTTAGGTTTTACAGTGTATCACAGTATCACTTGAAGAGTTTGGTTCCAAAACGCAATCCATTTTGACTAATTTTGGTAAAAAGTTGTTTTTTATACCAAGAAAGTGACAAGTTAAAAGCCACTATTTTTTGTTACGAACTATGTTGTCGCTGAACTTCTGTAAAATGTTTTGGTCCTGCTCAATTTTCGTGGACTTTGAGTAAAATAATGGAAAGTTTTTCATAAGATCCCTTGGGGTAAATGTGTTAGCATGACAGACGCTTGATGTTGTCGTGTGAGAACAAGCAACAGCCGGCATTTTTCCTTCGCCTGAGTGCCTTTTACGTAAATTATTTGATTTTTATGGCTTACGTTTCTTCTCCGCCGCAGAAAACCACCAAACCAACCAGGGTTTATCAATGCCATAAAATTAGTATTTTGTTTTGTTTGTTTGTTAATTGCGAAGTACAAAGATGAGGAAAACTATGATTCTGTGTGTATTCAAAGCGCCGACATTATTGTGGTAATGGTGTGTGTGCGCTGTGATTTATTGCATTCTGCAAAGAAGGAGGGCTGCCGTTGTCGCGTTTTGGAAAATAAGGCAGAAAAGATGACAGAATAACACGACGGATATCGGATTTTGCATAAAATGAAGAATTTACTTTTAAATGCTGACCTAATGCAATACTGATTTTGGTGGTAACTATTTTTTTTTTAAATGACGTTTATCGCATTTTGCAACCAAACTCTTCACTTGTATCAAGCAACTACTACGCCCAGAAAGACGCATCTCAGACAGCGCGCACTTAATTCTCGTTCACGTCTTTGTGCACTTAAACGGACAAATTCACACAAAATGATGTCAATATAATACCTGTACTGATGAGTATTATACAACTTAAGTGAATGTGAACCATTTAGAAATCACAATGACAATTCACTGAAAATAATAAATAAAGAATTACAGTGCTACCATTGGGGCTCATCTTCTTGATGTTGCTTAGGGCCCAAAACACCACTAGCCGGCTCTGGCAACAGGAAGTACATTTATCCAGCCATGTGTCAAAGATGAGAACAGTTTAACTTTATTCAAATGACAAGCCACTGTCGGGAGCAATAACCACACTGAAAAAAAAGATTCATTCAATTTACTCAATTTTTAAGGTAAATGGTTGCAATCAATTTATTTAAGCACATTTAAACAAACGTTTTTTATTTTATTTTTCATTTTTTTTTTTTTTGTTGTTTAAATGTAGTTTAAATAAATTGATTGCAACCACTTACCTTAAAAAAATTTAGTAAATTGAATGAATCTTTTTTTTCAATGCAATGAGAGTGAAGCAGTGGCTTTAATGTCATCCGTCTTTCGTCATTTACCGCGAGGACGATTAATCATTTGTTTATAATTGTTACTAGGACAATCACAATTAGGAACCTTATTGAAAGAGACTAGCGACACACATCGACACACAAGTCGTTGGTGGTGTGCACGAACAGTAAGAAGTGAAATGAATTAAAATGCTTGATTCCTCTGCTCGATTCAGCAATTCAACACTAATAGATTATATCATACATTTACGATTACGCATTTAGCAGATGCGTTTATCAAAACAACTTAAATTTCAATTAAATTCAATGTATCCTTTTATCAATTCATGCATTCCCTGAGAACCAGACTGGACTCTGGACTCAAATGTACAATGCACTGCACTTTAACACAATAATCACCTACTTATTAACCCACTGCACATCTCCAATTGTATTACGTGTACAATCTGTACCTTCTGTAGTGTATTTTGTTTGTGTATTTAGTGTATATCTTATTGTGTGTACAGTGTGTATTGTTGGTTGTACACACTTTTAAAATAACTGGGTTTGGTTCCTCAAAGAACCTTTCAGCCGAAAGATCATATATCAGTGTTAATCGAGTAAATGTAATACTGTGCAAAAGTCTTTTGGTGGGTTATTTTCAATTTAGCACTGTGTCAAAAAGTTACGAGCCCAGTCGTTGGGTTAAATTAACCCAGAAAATATATAAATTTGACAGAACAATGGGTTAAAACAACCCAGCATTTTGGGATGGCACAACCCAGCATAGGTTAAATTACAAACCAACACTGTAAAAATTGTTTGCTGCCTTCATTTATTTTTTTGTTCAGTCAACTCAGATTTACTTTACAAGTCATTTCAACTTATTCTTATTTATCTTGACAAGAAATGAGTTGCTACAAGTTGAGTTATTTCAGCTCTATTTTATAAGTTATAACAACTCATCTCTACTCAAAATAAATAATAGTAAGTTAAAATGACTTATTATTTAAGGCGGCAAATAATTTTTTACAATGAAGGGACTGGGCTCCTTTCTTTTTGACCCAATGCTCGGTTAAAAACAACCCAGCATTTTTTAAGTGTAAAATCCATAAACTTACAGGCCATTTGCGTGTTTGCAAACAGACATAACGTTTTTTTTTGTGGGCGGAGCCAAATTGGTTGCAGAAAGTGACAACTCTGCAGTAGCGGTGTGAAGTGTTATATAAATCATGATTGTTATGGATCCAGTGTTCTGTCGAAGGATGTTTCCCCTATGTTTCCCTTAAGTGTAATGTTTCTCATAACGTTTTAATCACGTTACGTTTATTTTTTAGATAAATAAAAAGTTTAAATGCCTTGGCTACTGCTATGCATGTATGTAATGTATATGTATTGTTCTTTATTGGTAAATCAATTATTTTTACAGGCTGAATCGCTAAAGTACATATAAAAGCAATACTATCATGTAATATATAATACCATTTATTAAATATTTCATCATTTTCCTGTTTTCTATTATTTTTTCCTTGTATTTATGTGTTTCTTCTAAAACTATTATGAAACTATTATGTTTACATACAAATTAATATGCTTAGGCCTGTTTATATATTAATAACACTTTACATCGTGTGTGTGTGTGCGTGCGTGCGTGCGTGTGTGTGTGTGTGCTATATTTATATATAAAGTATGTAATCATAATTATTTTAGAACAAACAGGAACAAGACATAAGCTAAGATATAAGGAAATAAAAAGAAATAATAGAAAACGAAAAAAGTATGAAATATTTAATAAATGTGATATTATTGCTTTTTCAGTATAAAAAACATTTATTCTAAATAAATTATAAATGTAACTTGATAAAAACGCTATAAGAAACACATGGGAACAGACTTCGGCAGAACACCGGACATCTTCTCTAATTATTTTCTATTCTAATTATTATTAGACTTCCAGATGATTTCATCAATCCAGTTTGTCCATCTAAGGGCTTATTGCAACCACAAACACCTACGTTTATCTTCAAATGGTGTCTTCGACGTATTTTTAAAAAATAAAAGCCCTCTTTTTTTGGCATTGCTATTCTGACACTCAACAGCACAACAAGACAATTTATACTGAGTTATCTTGCTCGTTTCACTTGTATAATTCATTTCCACTGTTTTTCTGCAACCACATTGCACACGCATCTGTGACGTCTATTCGAAAAGGGTCTATAGGTTGTTTCAACTCATGTTTGGGTAAATTATTCAAAAACCCAACCGATTAAATTAACCCAGAAAATGTCTATATTTGAACCAGCTGTGAGTTTAAACAACCCGGTATTTTAGATTGAAAGCCAAGCGCTGAGTTTGTCCATGTTTTACTCAACCATGGGTTAAAACCCAGCATTTAGTGTGTATATACATATATAAACTTCCTAAAGGTAGCATACCACTACACTTGGTCAAATTATGTACCCAAGCTGTCTCTGGGACTGTACCCTTTAAAAAGGTCTTATGTACAGATATGTATAGATACATTTGATATCTTTGAGATACTAATATGTATATGTGAGGTACTAACTCTTGAGGTATAAAGATGTACTTTTTTAAAGGATGGGGTACATATTTTGAGCATTTTTTCTAGACTGAGTAAATCAATGATGCATCAGTTAACTGGGATTGTGGACCAAAACCAGAGACCCGCACTTAACATCCATAGGGATGCACTGGTTGAGATTCTCGTCTTAAGCTCATTAGTGGGCCTGGATGGTGAAATAGACACAAACATGGTTGGCATTCACCTGTCAGACCGTGTGACCGCTCAGCAGGGCTGATGGTTGGAGCGTGGTAGGCGTCTAAAGGAGCAGGCTGAGCACTAAGGGGGAAACGGAGGTCATATTTACCATCAAGATCGGACTCAGCTATGTCCTCACGTACGGAATGACCTCTGGAGGGGGAGCAGTCGCGATGTGTTCCTCGATGCATAAATTTTGGGACCCCGTCTATTGTTTTCAAACTAGGTCAAGGGCCTGTGCTATTAAAATCAATCTGAACTACAGATTGACTGAGAAGGAGGGGTGGTGTGATCAAAAAAAGTTTGGCTAAGCTTATAGGGGACAGAAGCTTGAGTATCCCAAGTTGCCATGGTTAATCTGCATCCAGGGATAATTAGTGATGATGGGCATATGGGGCGCATTATTATGTAACTGTATGGAAACAATATGGATTGTATGGAAAAACGGATCCTATTGTGTGAATGCTCTGAGATGAGAAATTAGGCAACAAAAGGTGATGCATTTGCATACATATGTTTAGACGTACATTGAGAAAATGACCCAAACTTGTAAACGAAGTGACAGACATAACCCTATGGGTCTTCATACTTCAAAGGGCATCTGTAATGCATTGTTTCCTGAACAAAGGTTGCTTTTGTCTTGTTTCAGTGTATCGATCATGCTTTTTATATAGCATTTACTCTGTATATTATTTATGCATTTATCCATACAGATGCCTTCCTCCAAGCCAACTTAAGTTGAGCAACTTGCATTGACTATTCAAACCCATAACCATCTGACAATTGATCATGACAATGACAAAATGCTAATACGTGCAAAAAATTAAGTTTTAGTTTACTAGGATTTGGGGTGAGGGTAAAACTTGTACCACTGACTAACATAGCCAAAACAGACTGTCCAGAATCCTAATTTTCTAATCCCATTGTAATCGTGAACTGAGATAATCAAAGAAAAAAACTGTGTTTGTTTGCATTTTTCTCTAAGAGAACATAATCTCACTAAACCTGGTGCATTCAATACCCTGTTTCACCTCATGATCCCGGATTAGACGGACTGAAACAGGCGCGTCCTTGCTGGATATTTGGAAGTTAATTGATAGACGTGTGATAATCAATAAGTCTGGCATCTGTTTATTGGGATTAGTTTTAGGGGATGTTTAGTAATGATATGGGCTGCCATGAGCCTGTTTGTGCATCCGAGTAGAAACGAGTACAGTGATATTTCTAATTAAATAATCAATGTGGCAGACAGCCATAAATCCTGTGCTAAAATACTTCAATCTCCCTCAGTGAGCACTTTAATGCGGATTAATCGTTTTATGTGATAATATAATAATAAAGCTGTCATGTCTGCATCAGCAAAACCCACTCGGATTTAAACTGTTTGTTTTGGCCTTTAAATTGTCACTTTAGCAAATTTACTAATTCAATTATTCTGTATTTGATATCACGGTCAGACTTTACAATAAGGTTGTTTTAGTTAACATTAGTTCATGCACTAGCTAATAGCTTATATAACAATACTTCTACAGTGTTATTTTCTTTGTTTGAAAAAAAACTGAAAGATCCTGCACTGTGAAAAATACTTTGCTGCCTTAATTTTTTTTTGTTGAATCATCTCGGATTTACCCTCATTTCAACTTACTATTATTTATCTTGACTAGAGATGAGTTGTTATAACTAAAGGTGAGTTGTTAAAACGTATACAATTAATTTGGCTTTTCTCAACTATATTTTACAAGTTTTGACACTTCGGGCCCTATTTAAACGATCTGAAACGCAAGTGCGAAGCGCAATGCGCAAGTGACTTTGTGGGCGGATCTTGGGCGCTGTTGCTATTTTCCCGGTGGGAGAAATAACTCTTGCGCCAGGCGCAAATCAATAAGGGGTTGGTCTGAAGTAGGTTTATTATTCATAGGTGTGGTTTGGGCGTAACGTCAAATAAACCAATCAGAACGCTATCCAACATTCCCTTTAAACGCAAGGGCGCAAGTTCCATGGCGGGTTGCTATTATTATGACGGATTTACCAGGCGCACGCCAGGAGCGGTTCACAGCCGAGGAGACCCACGTTCTTGTAAGAGCAGTCAAAGACAGAGAAGTTGTTTTGTATGGGGATAGGAGAAACCCGCCCAAATCAGTGTTGGTTAAACAGGCGTGACAGGAAATAGCCACAATTGTCTCATCAGCTGGCATCCCCATCTTTGCGCCAATCGCTACAATGATGTCAGGAGACAGGGGAATCCCAAGCTTGCCAGCATAAATCGGGCATGCCGTGTAACGGGAGGTGGATCTGCCTCAGGACCTGACGCCAGCAGAGGACATCGCTGCGTCCACCCTCACCGCTGAAAGGGTTTGGGGGCTTTGAAATCGGACCCAAGAAACTCAAGCAAGGTCCAACCCCAAAGTGCACTTACAAATCAAGTTCATATACATTAAAGAAAATATTTTAATCGTTATTTGCATGATAATTTTTTAACACAGCCACACAATAAATAAAAACTATCACCACAATGCTCACCACTATGATTCCCCTTATCTCATGTGTTAATATTTTTTATTGTAACAATTTATGATTTGCAAAAATAACTATTGCATCTGTGTAGATTAGATAAGCAAAGTGTGTGCGTGTTGTGCACGCTATACATTATGGTCAAACATGCGCCCTTAAAATAGCAAAATGAATCACGCGCAAAGTGCCACTGACTTTAGACTAGTTTTTTATGGTCAGTGGCGCAATTGTTTTTTGAAACTGCAAAATAGCACCAGGGATGGTTTGCGCCGCAACGCGCCTCCTTTTTTTGCGCTGAACCGCCCAGGGAGCGCAAGTTCATTCCCTAGTTTGCCGACGTGCGTCTGTGGAGGGAAAAACCCGCTGTGTGCCGGTGCAAAATACGAATGATACATGCGTCACTGACAAAGTCAATTGCGCTGAGTGCAAGATAGGGCCCTTAATCTCTGTTGACATGACTTGTAAATCTGAGTTGATTTAACAAAAAATGTTAAGGCAGCAAAGTATTTTTTACAGTTGCACACTATAAATCTTGCGATAAAATATTTATTAATCAACATTTCAAGGCATATTTTTGATACTTTTGCAAGATGTATAGGGTGCGGGATCTTTCTGATTTTTTTTATAGTTACCACGTTTGATTTTTCTTCAAGACGCTTTTTTTAAAGAAAGTTATTTTAAACAAAGTAAGTTATTTTATTTTTAAAAATTTGTAAGAATTAGTTGTATAATGCATAGTGAACATAAACAATAGTATTGGCATTAACTAACATTAATAAATGCTCAAAAACTATTTTACACATTATGATATCAAATACAACCTTATTGTAAAGTGTTATCGATATCTTTAAAATGGCCACTGTGCACTATGACCCAAAGTATGCAGTCTGTAACTACGACTTTATTTAAATATAAAACCTAAGTGCTCAGATTATTTGTTATAGTCCCTTTGAATCTAAACAATGAAGTGACTCAAAAGTGACTATTTATAAAAGGCCGTATTTTTATAACACACATCATAGTCTAAATATATAACATTCTTCTTTGTTGTTAGAGTGACGTGCTGTGTTATTTTAGTCAGTTTAAGTGTGTAAAGTATTACGAATTCTCAAAGTGAAATCATTCGTTTAAAAGATCATTGTTTTCCTCGACCATTGTTGTTGAACTGTTGAAATTGAACTAGGATCTGTACTTGTGGGAAAACATGAAAGGTTAAAATATCTTAACAATAGAGGTTGAATCATAGTACCACTGCCATTTATTTTGTATTTTTAACACTGAATTATGAGAAACGCTGGGTGAAAAGGAATTTATGGCATTATGAAATTTATAAATATAGTTTTCCCTTAAAGGGACAGTTCACCCAAAAATGATTACTCACTCTCATGGTGTTACAAACTTGTATACATTTCTTTGTTCTGATGAACACAAAGGAAGATATTTTGAGGATTGTTTGTAACCAAACTGATCAGTGGCCCCATTCACTTCCATAGTACTCTTTTTCCTACTATTGAAGTGAATGGTGCTTATGATTGGTTTGGTTACAAACATTCCTCAAAATATCTTTGTGTTCATCAGAACAAAGAAATTTATACAGGTTTGTAACAACATGAGAGTGAGTAAATCATTTTTTTACCAATCATTTTTGGGTGAACTGTCCCTTTAAGAAACATTGTGATATAAATCATTGATGTATACAAAAGACTCTGTATAAGAGAAAGGTTGACTCTTCAGTATCTGTTCCCCGACATCTTTTCTAAGTTTTGCACATCTAAATGGAGTTGGTGATGTCACAGCCAATGATATTGAAGTGGCCATCTGTATAAACCATGAATGTATGAAGGAAGTCATAGGACGAGATCTTTCACCTTCCTTTAATTGTCAGGTATTGTTGGAACAGGGGAATGTAAACAGCAAACCCCTGAACAATTTATGACCAAAATGAATACTTTTAGTTACGTAAGAGACTGGACGTTTACGCATTAAGGCAGATGCTTTATCCAAAGTGACTTACAGTGCATTGAAGCTATATATTGGTGTATCAGTATGTGTGTTCACTGGGAATCAAACCTATAACCTTTTGTATACACTACAAAAATTATTTTTATCAAATTAAGTTTATTCACTTGATTTAGCTTATTTTTTTGTGCATTTGGCAACAGGGTTAAAAAGAATTGAATAGACACACACACATAATTTTTAGTTTAAACGAACTTCCGCTGTCACAGATGTATGAAGATAAAATAACAAACTCAAGTGTGTTTCTATTAATCGGACTGTTGCCGCGCCGGCCTGCCATTACTTTCAGTTCTCATGAAGTTATTTTAGTTTGATGGAGACCTTTGTAAGGTTTGCCCTTGTGGCTAAAAAGATGTAGACTTTTGAATCACTCCCTGCTGCGAGTTTGGTGCCATCATTAACGTTGGTCGGCCCATTGAAGACAACGGTCCGAGGGGGTCTGTTAAAAGGCCAGGCATTGTTCGCCCTGGGTGGGGTGTGGGCAAGAGGAATGTGGGCCGAACGTGAGCCGTGCAAGGCCTGAGAGAGAGACACCATTGTCCCCACGGCCACCCCCTCATCCAGACAAGAGTAAGAAAGACAAGGGGTCAACTCTCACCCACCGCATGTCCTCGTAAGAAAGAGGAAAGGCCTTCGGTGGAACGCCACTGTGCACGGGACACACTGAGATCTCTCCGAAACTGTAGCCTTTGTGCTCACATCTTCATGTTTGGGCTCAAACTATTAATGTGAAGATTACCAAAAGTTTGAGAAACATTTCAGCAATTGGAAATAAATGGCCCCAGGATGTATTTACAGAGTTTTGTAACAATCAAAAATGATCTTTTCTAAAACTACATTTTCTCACTTTCAGAGACCATTTTTTTGGTCCTAAGGTCATTTTTAGTCGATGTATGTAGTTGTCAAGTTTACATAGCAAGCTAGCAACTAAAGCTGTCAAGCGCGAGTGATTTCAATGTTAAGTCAATGTGAAGATGTGTTGACGCACGTCTGGAGGTCTCGTGGCGCGAATGAGGCGTTTAGCACGGCGCGGTAGACGCGTTTCCGCCTCAATCGCGTGTCTAGTTTCCGCAAATGCCACGAATTGAGCGTTGCCGCAGGAAACGCGCGAGTTGAAAAATTTGAACTTTGCCGTAAAAACGCGCCACGTTAACCAATCAGGAGCTTGCTCTGTTAGTGACGTGATTACAGGAAGTGAGCGGAGTGCAGAAGCCCCTCCCATGACGCGAATTTCTGCGTGAATGTCTCGATGACTAGAATTTCACGCACAGCTTTCACATGCGAATGAAGTGAGTAAACCAAAATGTTCAAGCGGCAAACTAGACGTGGTAGACGCGAATTTGACGCCTCAAACGCGGCTGGTGTGAACCCACAGTAAGTACACAAATGTAGTTTGAGAACCACAAAGTGCCCAAAAACCTGTTGTCTTAATTTTAAACAGTACGTATATTGCTTTGTTATTTGAAGCTTAACCAAGTTTTGTGAAATGCCATACATAGATTTTGTTTATCAATGAATTCCTCAAAAAAATAACACATTTGCCTTTCAAATAACCTAAAAATTTAATGTAGCTTTGCAGGTAAGTTGTTTCAAGCATCTTGAAGAGTTGCCAAAGTTCTTACGAATTTAGGATATATACATACGAACTGTATATATACATATAAATATTGCGAGGCCACTCTAGCAGTGCTTCAAACACATATAGGAGTTAAAATAAATATATATACACTTAAAACAATTGACGGTCTTTAGGGCTTCATGTTTTCCTCTGTGTCAGCAGATTAGACACTAAAGGCAAAACAATGAGACTGCTTGGTGTTCATCAGACCACAAATAGTGTTGTAATGATAAAAAGATTGTGTTGGGAGTACAACGTTTGTTATGAAAACGTCCTCTTAGATATCGCCTGAAGAAAACCAGTAAAACACCCAAGGGCCGATCTCGCGTGCCCCAGTGTTTGCTCTTATAAACGCACGCCAAGTATAAATCGCTGACGTGTGAGCTTAACACTTCCGTACGTTACTGTCTAGTCCTGCTTTGCAACCCGCCTTTTCATCTTTATCTTGACATCCTTATTTATTTTCTTTCTTGCATCAGCGCTTGTGTGTGTATATGCATACACAGGGTGTGTGTTTGTGGAAGTGGGGTAAGCCGAAATGTGGAAGCCCCTGGAGGTGAGCCAGCCGAACAGACGACAGGAGAGAGAAAACAGAAAAGTGCTTCCCTTCCTTTTATCATTCTCTAGTGGGAAAATATGTGATAAAGAGGCACTAGTTCAGAAGCACCCGGACTATAAACACAGCTCACAGGCACAAAGAACGAGAGGGTCATGGGTCACATAACACCAGGCCAGCGGAAAAAAACGCACCAAGGAACTTTCAACAATGGCCAGGGACCGAGCTTCTCTGAGGGGCCGAGAGCAAAGTACATCAGGGAGCGAGTTACTGACAAGTGTTCACATTCTTCCGCCTTCCCAAAACGCCCCTCTCCCCCACAGTCTCTTCATCTGTGTGGCTCGAATCGCACTGAAACCATATGGCTGCGAGATTATCGCCCTGGATGCATTCGCTTATTTCTCGCAAGTTATTATTTTATGAATAAAAAGTTTTGTTCCAGTAGCTCAATTGGTAGAGCATTACGTTAGCAGTGCAAAGGTCATGGGTTTGATTCCATCGAACGTACATACTGCACTGTAAAAAATACTTTGCTGCCTTAATTTTTTTTGTTGAATCAACTCAGATTTACAAGTCATTTCAACTTACTCTTATTTATCTTGACTAGAGATGAGTTGTTATAACTACAGGCGAGTTGTTAAAACTAAAAAAATTACGTTGATTTTTCTCAACTGTATTTTATAAGTTGTGACAACTCATCTTTGTTGACAAGACTTGTAAATTTGAGTTGATTCAACAAAAAAATTTAAGGCAGCAAAGTATTTTTTTACAGTGTGATAAAATGTAAAGCTTGAATGCACTGTACATCGCTTCGGATAAAAGCATTTGCCAAATGCGTAAATGTAAATGCATGTCATTACTGAAGGTTGTTTGTGCATTGCATACTATGTTGGATTTATTTCTATGTATAGCAAGCATGCTGTGTATTCTTTATATCTTAAATGCTGTCACTTCATGACTGCAATGAGGTAAACCATGCACGCAAGCATTTCTTTACAGATATGGTGTAGTGACAATAGGATGTAGAATAGGGCGTTAGTCCGTCCCAGAAGTAGGTCATTACATTCGAACATTGTAGTTAACATAGCAAAGATGGGTGATTCTCACAAAATCCAGACTTAAAAGGTGTCCAGCATCAGATTTTTTTAAAAAGCCATTGAAGCCAATTTTTTGTGCACATATAAGGTTAAGGTCTGAACATACTATAACCATTATTTTTAGAGGATTTAAAAAGTATATAGAATTATTTACATTTTTAGATTATCATTATATAAAAGTATCATTACCGCAACATGATATTACATTAAATATTTACAAACTCATGTTTAAAAAAAAATCAACTTTTATCTGGAGAGAAAAAATAAGAACTGCTTACCTGGTAGCCATCTTGAGTGTCACAGTCAATTATGTCCCTTCCAACTTTTTTTTTTACATGTTAGTTTCTTGAGGGCTTAAACAATTATTTAAAATTGTTGCGGAGTATGAGAAAATTGGTCTTGGACACATTTATATTCCTTATTATTGTCTCTATGATCACCAAATACCACATGTTTCTTTACTGTAAATGTTTATAGTATAACATACACTGAAACTATTTATTTATTTTATTTTTTAATTATAAATATTTCCATGTCAAAGAACCAAAATCCAGTCATGGACACATTGCGGTAATGAAACTTTTTCCCTTAAATGTGAAAAAACAACAAAATTGGTTTGTATGATGTCATTTGAAATCATGTGCAAAATAGTACATGAAGAGATGTTTGTAACTGTATGCTTCTTATTTTGATACTCTTACTTTGCATTTACGTTTTTTATCAAAATGTTTCATGACACCTCATAAGTCTAATTTTGCGAGAATCACCCAGATGTGTCTTTTAGCTAAAATCGTGTCCTCAGTGATATATATAATGCAAGTCCTTGTTTGCCAGTACTTTAAAATACAGACACAAAGTAATATACCCCCTGGCTCTTTACAATATACTGACGTCGTCTTAAACCAGTCGATCGTTTTGTGCAAGAAACTGATAACTGGTAATCTTTACCTAAAAACTTTATATTTGCAATGTTTGTTTTTGACAAAACAAGAATGCGCAAAGCATTGTATGTTATTAATCAAAAACTTTATCGCAGTATGTCTGTCGCTTAGGAGAGAATGTGCTGACGAGTGTTTTTGGTGCACAACGGGGATTGAGTCGCTGGATGTGCTCCACGCTGCCCAGATGGTGGGGACATTTGGGGTGGCCCGGGCTGCTTCGGCAGAGAGGTTAGAGGGGATAGCTGGCTTTTCCACCTGGTCGTCTCCTGGTCGAACAATGAAAATTAACTGACGATGACAAAGTGTCGGGTTATGCACGTTATTCATTTGAATCCTTAATGTCAGACACAGCCCCGCACGCATACAGAGAGGTGACTGGTCATTTACCACATCCCTCCCTAATCTCCTAGGGTTTAGATCTGTGTCTTTAGCAGATGGGCCAGGTTGGCGCACTTTGGGCATGGGTTAGGGATAAGCTCCAATGCTACTGTATAGCAGATTTTGCAATTGACCTTAGTGTTTAATCCTATTAGCGGCTGGATGGGAAGATGGACATTGAAATTATATGCTCATATAGCTGCTGTGAAGGGGGGGTCTGTCACTGGAGTGTCACACTCATCTGTCTTTCTGACCTCACTAGATGTACATATGGTGTTGATGATGCGTCGCACGATGTCTTATATAGAGTATAGACTTTAAATTTTGCATTAATGCATAAAGTTTCATCAAATAAAGGTATGATGCTTAGCAAACTGTACGCTAATTTGCTTATAACATGACAGCTTACCAAATAAATATAAGTTGCAGAGCAATAAAGAAAAATCCCTCCAGAAAAACACGATTTTGCGATCGCATGATTCAACGCATAATGAGCCAAAGTCCGCAAATCTATGCGATGGCAGCATTTTTTCAAATATGACACACTTTTGCAGCATAAATTGCAGATTTCCGTGCGCAAAATATGCAGGGCTTGCATGATTTCATAATCACATATATCTTAGCAAAAAGTTGAAAAATGTTGCATTTACTTCACACACTGCAAAAAATGATTTTAGAGAAAGTAATTTCTTAGTATTTTTGTCTTGTTTTCAGTAAAATATCAAAACATTCTCAAATGAAGATGCTTTTTCTTGATGAGCAAAACGACCCAAGATAATAAAAAAATTAATTTTTCTTTAATTTCTCTTGAATTTAGTGTTTTAGAAAAATGTTCAAGATTTTTTTGCTTACCCCATTGGCAGATTTTTTGCTTGTTTTATGCACCAAATCACTTAAATTTAATATTTTTGGTCTAAACACTAGACTTATTATCTTGGGTCGTTTTGCTCATCAAGAAAAAGCATCTTAATTTAAGAATTTTTTGATATTTTTACTAAAAACAAGACAATTTTTTTCTTGAAAATCATATTTTGCAGTGCACAAGCGCAGCCATGTCCCCTGTTGCCATGGGAATGTTAGGAAGTGACGTGAACATCTTTCAAAAGCGGCAAACAATTTTTGCAAGTTCCGGCAGTTTTTGCAATTTCATAGCATAAAATTGCATAAATGTCCTGCATATTCCATCGCATTTTTTAAGAAAACGTGCCGCAAGATCAATAATTTTTGCCCGCAATAATTACAAATAAACTCTGCGTTTTTCTGGAAGGACTGGCAATATAAAAACATAACAGCATAACATTCACCAGCATGACAGAATAGGGCATTGCATTCTCCTTATAATCTTGTCAAAATCAAAAATGCATGCGCGTGTTTCTCGAGAGAGAAATTATGGATAATTAGCAAACTTCAGACGCTGTGGAAAGCCTACCAAGTGCAGGACTTTAAATATGTCACGTGTCTTTAAGGGATTTTTACGGTATGTGTGTGAATGCACTCACAGATTCCGGAAAATCATTGGCAGTGTGAATAAAATAAAAAAATCTTAACGATCCCAGAGAAATCCTGGACGCATTTTTCATGTATTTTCTGTAATCTCTGTGTGAGAAAGGCTTTGGTTAAAAAAAACATATGCCAAATGTAAATGTATAAATAAACTGGATTATTTTTCTTTGTCGCATCACAGAATTAACATTTAAGCTCAAATTATAATTTTCTCAGTTTTTACGTCTTTAATTAAATATTTATACTGTATGTCCATAAAAGTGGAAAAACTCAAAAGAGTAAACTTTTTTTTTTTTAAATTTCTTTTTAATTATTGCAAAATATTTTTCAAATATATAATTTAATAAACTTTCTAAATCACTGTCCTTATATTTTTGATAATTACTTTATTTTATTTTTTTATTTCTTGTGTTTATATATGTGTCTTATAAGAGCTCCTGCAACGCCAACAAATTTGGAATCTGTATTTTAATATTTTTTTGCACACAAAATACTTAATTCCTTGGAAAATTTTATTTATTTATTTTATTTAAGCTACATGTAAAGTCATGTCATTTTTATCTGATTTTATAACTTGTGCAATTACAATGACATCACAAAGTCTGAAAGAAAGTAACAAGAAAGGCGGAAAAAGGAAAAGCTACAGAAAAGATGGATGAGCGAGGAATAAAGGGATTTGGAAACGCTACATATGCAGACCTCATTTTAACATGCTGTGTGTGTGTGTGCACGCATGTGTGTGTGTGAGCGTGTGTGATGTCACCATTGCTCCGCTGCCAATTCTCTGAGAGTGTGTTAGGAGAGTGTGGCGGGCCGTCGGCCCCCCAAGCAGGCCGAACTGCTGGAAGAGGAACACAAACCTCATTTCCAAAAGTGAGAGGCAAGAAAAAAAGTAAAAACACACACAAGCCCCTCTGATTAGGGCGAGAGCGCAGATGAAAGGCGGCAGGACCAATCAGTGATGAGTTAGGGGCACCAAGGGAGGAAGTGGGCCCGCCACAGGCATCCTGGGCCGTCTAGTTGTTACTATTGAAACGGCTCCCAGAAACAGAAACAAATCATAAAGAATGGGGGCGGGTGGAGTGTACGATGCAGAAAATGTTATTATAATCAGCTCTCATCTTTGCAGTTAGATCATCAAGTGATGTGCTATGGGAAAAAGTTCAACCTCTTTCTTGGCGTTCAGAAGCATGACGATCTTTATTTGCCCCCGTTTTGACCTTTTTGCGTGTTTGTTTAACATTGTGGGGATGTTAATGTCAGGTCGTTGTTTATTTTGATCCTTTTTTAACTTTCAGCATTGTGCTCTGTGCAGCCCACCGTTGTATGGCATCATTCAGTCATGACTGATTCTTATTTGTTTTTTATGTAACAATGTGATCCGTCAACAATACGCTAAGCCAGGATTAGCAATGGCACATTTTTTATTTATATTCTTTTCATAATGCTCCCAAGATGCATTCATATCTTTGAATGCAGGACTTGGAGGCATTCACGTATGCAATACATCATTATACGTGTTAAAAGGTTTATTCGAATGGAGTATATTGTGGAGGAGTCATCTGTCACTCTTTATACTTTTTATTAGTGTTTATGCAATTGCAATAAATTGGGATAGTTATTGGTGCGTTACGTTTCTATACCTTTTACAAGACTTTGTAAATACCAAGGCCGTATTTCTCTGTTCTCCGAGAAGTAGATGCCCCGTGAAGGTACGGAAGTGCATGAATAAAAAGGATGAGGGAAAGGAGACGTGTGTGCCGCAAAATAGTTGCGGGCGAAACAGCGTTGGGTTTCTTGGACTGAGATGACAAAGATGTGCTATTACGTTTTCCACTCTAGGATAAATCCTCAACCCCGTCTACGCCGCTGCATGCACATGTTTGGTGGGACTCTTCCCCTGCGTTCTTCGTGTTCTACCGCACTCTTAAACCGGTCTCCCAGACAGACATTAAAAAGCCGAGGATAAAAACGATATGAGGCACAATGGTTTTTATGGCCGTGATGATGGTTTTCTTCTGCCACATTAGATGGATATGCAGAGGGATGCAGGCAACCTCCCAAACAGCATGTGTTGTTCTCTTTCATCTGGTTAGGCGTCCACAGAGGCCTCAACTGTTTATTTTTTCTGGTGAAATGGTAGCATTGCCAGACAAACTGTAAGAAGCCTCTGTAAATTTGATTGTTTATAAGAGGAGTGCCAGATCTGCACCATTAGTATGAGATTTCAGTTTATTCCTTTTTTGACATCACGAAAATCCATATACATCATTCCGACTTAATTCAAAGCATATCGCACTCAACGGACATGTAAACATGCGAAATACGCTTTGATGGTCCCCTTTACTTAGTAAGTATCTTCTTTGACTTAATCATATTAGAGAGGTTAGATCGATGAACCTTATGCCTTGCATTTACAGCAAATGGCTTGGTTAAGTTGCAGACAAACATTAATCAAAGATAATCAATACGGACAATGAGGAGGTTCCTATTATCCTGATTATCGTCTTGTCTATGAAGGCGTGACACAGACATCCCTCGAATCTATTTATTACCGATCAATACCGCATGAAGCAAAACCATGCAAATTATGTCTGACAGGCAGGAACGCAGTCACACTCATGGGAACATCGTCGGCTGCTTACGTTCCCGAAAACTCAATCTCCGACAGCATTTATTTGCGGGGTATGGATTACATAGGAATCCTTAACATCAAGCATATGAGTGTCTGTTTGCAATCCACATGTTTTGATTGGAAAACATGCCTTTGCAATTTTTTGATAAGCAGGACAAGAAGTTGCCGTGATTTCATCTGGTATTGACTCCCTAAAGCATAGCTTCACTAGAGCGGATGATGGCTTACTCCAAATTGGCCCAAATAGTAGCTTAGCCTCTCATCATAGCACTAGAAACAATTTAAATCAAACTTCAGCACATGCAATGTAATGGGGGAATTTACTAGGATTGAATTGCGGCTTTTGAGAGCGCAGTTTATTTGCACGTGCTGCTTTGTTTTAGCACCGGATTCACTAAAGGAATAATGCAGATCAGGTAACAAAAATGCCACCGATACCACAAAAATTCTGGGATCTGTATCGACAAGTACTTGAGGTACTGATCCGATACCATTTTCTTAAACAAGACCTAGTTATGCCTGTTATAGCTAACGCTAAGCATAAAATAATTCTATCAATTTATACAGGCTAGTAGTATATACAGCTGTATACAGCTATCGGTTCAGTACTCGGTATTGGCCGATACCCTGAGCCCAGGTATCAGAATCCGTATCGGGAAGAGAAAAAGGGTATCAAAACATCTCTAGTTGAGTCAAAAGGGACGAACAGATTGGAATTTACCCCTATGGTGGGTTTGTTTAGCCCAAATTGTTGGATTGTTTTAAACGATTGTTGAGTTAAGTACAAAAAATTTTTGGGGTTAGTTTAACTCAGTGGTTTGTGAACCAACAATGCAATGCAAAAAAAAAATGCTGCAGTGCTGCATGCAAGTTTAATAAATTGGTTATGCAGGTCAATTTAACTTACTATTTTAAGTTTTTGACTAATATATAGTTGATTCAACTTATAAACAAGTTGAATTTATTTAACTTAATTTGTTAAAATAAAACATACCTAGGTTGATGTGATTTTTTTGCAATGTGGGTTGAAAATAACCCATCATTAGCCAATAGTAAATTCTGTGAATAATGCGCGCAAACTATAATGCCAAAGATGTTGCACAAATTTTTTTTGCAAATTTGCCCTTTTATTGAAAGCAATGATCTAAACAAAAAGCATTTATTAAGCAAGTACATAAACAATGGTGTTCGAAACCATTTCTGTACCTCTCACCACAATTCACAACATTAAATTTAAAATAATGATTTATATTTTATTAAAAGATTTGACCTGTTGGATCGGATTACGCAGGAAATGTTTATGGGCCCTATTTTAACGATCAAAGCGCATTGTCTAAAGCGCACAATATGTAAAAATGGTTTTAGTTGGTCAATGGCGTAGTCTATTTTAGTTGGCTCAAAATAGCAATGCTCCTGAACACACCTCGTTTTCCAGCCTGGTCTCTCTGTTAATACGTAGTATTTACACGTAACTTTAAAAAACAAAAAACTTATTTTTTGTACGTTTAAATAGATGCTAAAACGTACAATGTAGACGTATTTATAACATTTAAACGTAGCATTATTACGTTTTGACAGCTAAAAACCGTAAAACATTTGCGTATCTTTCATTCCATAAAGATTACTGTATAATTTGCTTTTAACCATTTTAGCGATATGTTAACACTGTGCTACAGTCCTACGCAAAACAGTTTTTTTAAATCATTTAACATTACTGTTTAAAAAATCATAACAGACAGACAAGTGTAATCACAACAACTTATCTATTGCGAATATTAAAATCAGTACCAAAAGTAGTTAAAATGACGATGTGCTGCAGCTGCGGTCCTCTCTGGAGTATATGAAGTAAAGTAAAGAGAAGTATTAAAGTTATTAATCCAAGAGTTTGATCAGCGTTGATCCGGCTTCCCTCTGTCACGGCGCGCTTTTTTAATTTCAAACGTACACAACGGAAATGGAAATGACGCAAATATGTCACGTGGCACTCAAAGAGCCAATGAGCTTTTGATATCACTGCCATAAAGCAATGTGTAGTAAAGCTTCTTGAGGCGCGATATTTGAATTCACATTAACGAACGCGCGGTCCGACTTTACGGTTGCTGATGAGAACTCGGATCAAGATCGCTGGATAAAGGGCTGAATTTGTATCTGTTCCTCGCAATCGTATGAATTTTGAAGATGTGGATTACAGCAAATGAATAAAAATAATATCTTTTGTGAATTTATGTTGTATTTTGTTGTAATTATTGCTTAGTAGTATTAATAACGTATTGCATAAAAGACAGCAGGAGAAAACGCGTTTTTGTGTGTCATGGCAAACAAACTACATATAAATACAGAAATGCTATTCATTTTAAAGTTTTAAAATGTTAAATATTGTGAAATTCTCTGAATATCATAATCATTTCATTAGGTAAATGGGTAAACTGTCTTAAATAAATATGACTGAAAACATTTCATTGTTATGAGTAACTAAGAAACGCCAATGCCCGCGATTTTAATATTTATGAATAGGGATAACTTACGTACAAATTTGTACGTTTGTAAAGCTGAAAATACGTAAATAATTTCCGTATTAGTCCTGTCAAAACGTCGATATTGTATCAGTGTGTTTTAAACGTAAGTAAATGTACGTATTGTACAACCACACTGAAACTTAAAAATACACACGTATTCTCATGAGATCACGTTGCGTTTTCAGACCAGAAAGCCCATGGGCGCACAAATGGGCGCAAATGCATTTTCTATTTAAACGTGACGCTGGAGGTGAAAATGATAAATGCGCCAGGCTGAAACTGGCAAAAACCACTTGTGTCACGCATTGCGCCAGGTGTATGATAAGGCCCTATTTTTCAAACAGGGATGGTGAAAGAGGCGTAAAAGTTACGGATTGCAGCTTTTAAGGCTTTTTGTGTAATTGGATCAAATGAACCAAAAGATGGTTGAGACAAAACAACAAGGCGGCTTACATGAACTTTATTAAAGAATGTGGTTGGTAGGCCACATGTACCTGTAGGCAGTTATAATAACCTAATAGTCTCAGTTTGGTGAGAGAGCTCTGGTCTAGCTGCCAGCAAGAAGAAGCTTAGCACAGTTTGGCTTCGGTATACAACAGAAAGGCACATGGTTGTGTTATCGATAAACACAACTAGATTTTCTCTCCAGCTAAACAACAGGCCTAAAACAAAGTCTTTTTCAAAGAGGATGTTACCCAGACATTTAAGCTTAAAGACCAGTTAGTTACGATGAGCATGTGCACCCTCATGGCATTTTGTTGTATGTGTGTTTGCATGTGAATATTTTGCGCATAGAGAACATTTAAACTCGAAATGCGCCGTACGTCTGCAGAATGCATAAATGTAAAATGCATTTCATGTGCTCTTGTATTTGTGCATGTTTTTCTAATGGCTTGCTTTGCATGCAAAGACCAGCTTTTGAGAAAACATACTTCTGAACTGCAAATACAACTGGTTTTCACACCAATTATACCTGAACTTGCGTTACAGGTAGTGCTTGCAGCCATTGTGAAACACATCAGAAAAGAGGGAGGCATGTGGGAAAACATTCATTGCAACAGACCATTTTGTCTGCTGTCTATACATGCTTGATCTGTGTGAACCAGACCTTCTCTTTTTTCGTACCAAACCTGATTACGATTGTGCCCCGTGCACCGCACCAAATCTGAAACCACTTAGCGTGGATCCAGAAGCGAGCGAGCGAGTATTAGAGAGAAGAGAGAGAGAAAAAGGTTGACTTTGAAAGAATGAAAAGCTCTATGCCACCATAAGAAAGCCATAAGACTCTATAGGAATGCTGAGTTTTTGGGGGGTTGGACGTGCCTCATTATATTGGCCCTCCATTTCTGAGTCCGCCAGGATATTGTTAGATTGATCGTAGCAGCCAGTAAAAACAAAAGTCCGGTTTCTCTGGAGAGCCGTGCCTGTGCGGGCTTGTTTTTGAGAATTATTCACATTGATGTCATCGATTTCATTTTAAGCACAGAGACGAAACGGATGAGAGGGGATCAGACACTTCTATGGGTTATTGTGTAGCCTTTCTCTGTGATACTGTTTGGGAACGTCAGTGAAGAAATGTATTGTGGCAGGCTGTGCGCTTACATAACGCGTGCATGTACAGTCAGGGGCCTATTAATGAAATATAGGTAAACCGATGGTTCAGTTTACCTAGTCGTGGTTAGGGTGGGCAATGCCGGCTAAACTTAGCAGGGCAGCAGAAGTTCACAGTAGCCCTGCTCAGGGGTCCCTGGGGGTCCAGAATAATCAGAGTATGGGGCCCGCGAAAGCCTACGTGATGTGACCCTCCCCCAGCTATGGCTGAGTTACCGCCCAGGTGGCATCCGGAGGTCATCCGTCCAGCCATAGACGTTTTTGGCAGCAGCACATGATTTTCAGGGCCCCTTTTTGGGGAACACTGAGAACATTGGTCTAAAACAGGCTTCAGGAGCAACACGGGGAGTTCTTATGTAAAGTTTTAGAGTAGGGGAGGGGAGTTTTCACATACCTGTAAATATATAAAAAGTAACTACATTTTGACCAAGAATGTAAGAATTTACATCGTGTAAGGAAAAACTAAATAAAAGTTACAATGTAATATGAGGAGGAAATGTGACTTTCCATGTAAAATCCAGGATAAAGTTTTATAATCTAATAATGAGATTTGATTTGATTTAACTTAAATTTAAATCTTTGACATGACCTTACTCAGTCAAAATTAAAAATATAAAGGTAATATTTTCAAAGAATGTTCTTTACATTATAAAGGATGTTTTATGCTAAAAAAAATAGGGCTGCTAAATTAATCACATACAAAATTGAAGTTTGTTTTTGCAAAAATATGTGTGTAATTATTTTATATAAATACACATACATACATACATACATACATATAGATATATATATATATATGTATATATATATATATATATATATATATATATATATATATATATATATATATATATATATATATATATATATATATATACATACATACATATATTTCATGTTATATGTAAGTAAATAAATAAATAAATATAAATAAAAAGTAAACATAAATAACATTTTTCTTAAATGAATATATTTATAATATCTTTGTATTTATATATACAATACACAAACAAATATCTTATTCAAACACACACTTTTATTTTGTATGCGACTATTTGCGATTAAACTTTTGACTAGCTGAGTTTTTAGAGGCAGGGTCACAAATAATTGAAAAAGAACATTTGTCAGACTGGGATAATATAAAAGACATAGAGAAAATTCTGAAATTTTAACGCTATCACGAGAATTCTTAATGTACATATTTATTTTAAGAGTTTGCTAAATTGTATTAGTTCACATGACCACATTCGTAAGTTTTGGTACGATTTGCCTCGACCCCTGTGACGTTGGGGTTCGGTTTCGTTGTTGTTTTTTCATGAGAATTGTACGATTTTGCACGATTAACGAATTAGCCAACTCGTAAAATATGTACGATTTCTTGTGAAATCAGGCTGGAAATTCATGTTAGTTTTCATTTAAACTTTTCGCTCAAATTGTTTAGCTAATTATCCTATCAAATAATAGTTCGTTTTTTTAAACAGTGAAAGAAATCTCAGGAACACATATATTGATCAAATGCATACCTTGTAATGCACTGTAAGTCCCTTTTGATAAAAAGCATAAATGCTAAATGCATAAATATAAAATGTAAGTAAATGAAAATGAGCAGAAAGTTAAACATGCTCCCATTTGTAAGTCACTTTGTTAAAAAGCGGCTGCTAAATGAATAAATGTATAGTATGGATAGTAGTCTTTAACTTGTGGACCGCGCTGCATGTGTTCACTTATTCGGGATATGGGGCGCCACCTTACTCATTAGATTTAGTTTGTGTATTTATTATAACTTACACTGCATGTATTGTCTAAAATCTGTAACGTAATGTATTTAGTGATGGACTGTAAGGGATTTTCCCACTTTTTAGGCTGTGGACCAATTTTAGTCTCCCATGGTATCTGTAAATAAGCACCCATTTCCTAGTTCATTCATCTGTCTCGTTGTTTTGATTTTGGACTAATGGACTTCTATACCACTTCAGGTTTGCTATGGCTTTCCCCCCAGCACTCCCGACAAATGTCTGTCTGAAATTGGACCAGACGTTTTGAGCTACAAGCTGTTACTAGAAAACAAGTTTAGCACGGTTTTCTTTGGTGATCTCTCATGCTGGTAGACCAAATGGAGAAGTCTGCAGATTATATGGCCTCTCACTGCTACAACCCATTCATGGTTTTCTCCCAAATGTTTTTCATTCTTGCTTTCAGAGTTGTGACGTTTGTGTCGGAGGTTGAAGGCCGTGAGGGGGTTGTTTTCGCCCGGACCGTGATGGCTTTAACTCCTGCGTCTCAACATTGTAAGCGTCTGTCAGGGAAACTATTAATGCGGTTTGTACGCTGGAAGCCTTTGACACAGGTTAAACCTGAGAATTTGAAACGGCACCGCATGCCAGAGCTTCTCTGGAAGTTTGCATACTTCAAAATACGTGGGTTTTCTAAGCAATGCCAATCCCACACACAATTGTCGCAACTTTTGAAACCCTTTTACACTACTATTAAAAACAGAGTTTATGGGCCAATAGACATTCATTGAATGTTTGAAATTCAGATGGCAGTTTTATCTGAATTAACCTCATGACTCATCCTGACTGGAATTTGTCCCACTGGGAGGCAAGCGACACATTATGCATGGACGAAATGTAAATGGAGTAAACCTTACCCAACCATTCTCACCTTAATCCCTCCAACTGTATGATAATGTCAACAAAACCCTGAAATCTGGCTCCTCTGGTTTACACATCCTTGTCCCCTGCTTGTGTTTACGGAGTCAATATGTAAATGCATATGAGGTTTCACACTAGGTGACAACGGTTCCAATTAGGAAGGTAAAAGAAACACAAGCAAACAGGCTTTTTACTTTAAAGAGAGTCTCCACTTTTCACCCAACCAAACCGTGAATGGCTATCGGTCTCTCTGCATTGCAAATAATCTGCCACCGGGTGATCACAGACACAATTGGTTGTTTTTAGGGTGGCCAGAATTCACCCTTGGGGGTGCACAACTCAAAATAAATGTGTTTGATTTGAAAGTTCCTGAGGTTTTATGGGAGAGGAGCCAGCACTGGAAGGCATCTTTAGATCACTTTGAACTGGGATGGGCTTAAAAGCCCTTTAGAAAAAGATTGTGCGATTCACAGCCAAAGGTCACATTCCCTGGCGTTAAGCTGGAATAATTAATATTTATAAGGTTTTAATACCAGATCAACTTCCTAACTAGCAATCCCATGCAAATCACACTCCCCTATAGCAATACATTCAGTTAAAGAAAACTACAAACATTTCTTATTAATTGCATACTATGAGCCAACATATTTTGTTTTACAGACGTTGTATGTTTAGACTGACACAAAAATGTATGTGATGGATCTAAAACATAAATCCTTAAACATGTGGACATCTTTAAAATGTTTATCTGAAAATGAAAGAGAACTTTGAATGAGAAAAAACATTAAAAAAAAATCTAAATTAAAACCATTAAAGTCATTGACTGTATATGGCTGAATTAATCATATATGAAATAAAACAGTTAAATTGTGACATTAATGTGTATTTCTCAAATTTGTTCGTATGCTTGTGTGCTGTCATGGCTTCAACAAGTAAAAAGTGAAATAAGCAAATATTACACACTAGTCAATATTACAAGTTGTCTTAAAACCAATACCCAATGCATATTCTTTTTTGATCCACTTTAAATGTTGACTAGTATATAGACATAGATAGTTTCATCGGACGCACATGCCGTGACGCAATACGTGTCTGGTCCGAACTTTACTTCTGGTTTCAGTTTTTTAATGGTCTGAGTAGTTGCTGAACTAAACTCTTGAACAAATACCTCGTCGAAAAAAAACAAATGTTTTGGTTTCCTAGGTAATCTCTGTGTTGTTTATTTTGCTTGATATATAAATGTTTAAAGTACTTTTTGTTATTTATTCTTAGCGGAGTTTACCAGAAGTTACGTGTTGACCACGAAAGCCGCTTATTTATGTTGTTACTGCTGAAACCATCTATATCAGAGGTCTGTAACTTTTTAGGCCAAGGACCCCTTAATGGATAGAGAAGAGGAGCAATAACCCCAACACTATAAAAAGTGTAAGTTGGATTAACTTAAAAAATGACTCCCCAAATTTCAACTTAAATTTTCTCACTTTAAGTGAAAATTTTAAGTTTATAAAGCTTAACATTTTTTAAGTGTTATCAATGGAAGTAAGTAATCTTTGTAAGTAGAGCCAACTTTCACTTTTTACTGTGTACCTGTATCAAATTAATACCATATTTCTTATTATTTATAACACAACAAGTTGTTATGATGGTTGCGTTTCAAAGATATTAAAATAATAATTACATAACAATAACATTTTAATTTAACTGAATAGATTTTATTGTGTTAACGTTATGCTCTTCAACATCGGTTTAATTTTTTTTTATTAACCTATTTTTGTTTAATGCCTAATTTCATTTGTCAAAAAAAAGTTATTTTGCATTTAAAAAATATTTTGAGGACCCCTGTAATACCACCATGGACCATGGTGCCCGAACCCCCTGTTGAAGACCCACACTGTAAAATTTCTTGTTGCACTTAAATGTTTAAGTTTTAACAACTTGAATCAATGAGTCATTTCAAGTTTTTTGACTAGTTAGAAGTTGCTAAATTTAAAAAAAAAATAAAGTTGTAAGAACTTAAGCACATTTAACTACTTTTTTATTTATACCAACTCCTCGCTAGTCAAGAAACTTGAAATGACTTGTTAATTCAAGTTGTATAAACTTAAAAATGTAAGTGCAAGTGGGATATTTTACAGTGCGTGTTTTATATTTAAATGTTTTTAAAGTTATACATAAATTTGTACTTAGTCAAAACATTGATATCATATCTATTTTTATCAAAATGACAACTAAAAGTTCGCACAAAGTGTGAATTACTACAAATACAGTACACTGTAAAAAATTCTTTGCTGCCTTCATTTTTTTATTGTTAAATCAACTCAGATTTACAAGTCATTTCAACTTACTATTATTTATCTTGACAAGAGAAGAGTACACTGCAAAAAATTATTTTCAAGAAAAAAAATCTTAGTATTTTTGTCTTGTTTTTAGTAAAAATATCTAAAAATTCTTTAATAAAGATGCTTTTTCTTGATGAGCAAAACGACCCAAGAAAATAAGTTTAGTTTTTAGACCAAAAATATCAAATTTAAGTGATTTTGTGCATAAAACAAGCAAAATAATCTGTCTATGGGGTTGACTTTTTACAACTATATTTTATAAGTTATAACAACTCCTCTCTAGCCAAGATAAATAATAGTAAGTTTAAATGACTTGTAAATCTGAGTTGATTCAACAAAAAAATAAGGCAGCAAAGAATTTTTTACACTGCTGTACTAATGAAATGATGGAATGATGTTTCTTTCATTAGCGTCTAGTGTCGGGGAAGATTTACTTTGGAGATGGGAGCACAAAGCGTGTTTGAGCATTCTGAGATTATTAACATAATTGGGATTACTGGCGATGAAGCTCTCCTGAGTTGTTTTCTTAATAAACACATTGTGAGCTCTATTATGGGCCGTAACGTTAGATGATCGAACCCCTGCGGTGCAGCAGCGCTCATCTGCCGAGGTCCCAGCATCCTGCGGACCGTGGCCCGGGAGCAGTGCTAACCTGATTAGCGGCACGTATCGCTCCTCTGCTTTGTGTGTGTGCTCGTTGCGTTTTGTCACTGACCCAGGCAGAAGTTCAAATAGGATTACGTCTCCGTGAACAGAAAGAAGCACAAGATTGTTTCTCAATGGCTGTTCAACAATCGCATAGCACAGCTAAAATGAGTGAGATGATAATGAGTAGTGTTGGGGAGGGACTAACAACAAGGTGCATTGCCACTAACTTAACAGCATTCTTTCAGCGCCGTGTAGCTTTACAGTAGGGGAGAACATTTTCAGGAAAAACTCATTTTAAAAGATAATGTTTTAGACAGAGATATATTTTTGCTGTGGTCAGTAACTCACAAGTGTGGTCTATCAATACCAGGTGGAATTTTGAAAAAATGTAAAAAGACTTCAGTGTATTTCACTTTGAACATAAGTAGCGCACTATTAGCTTTGACCCTGTCAGCAGGGACGAAAGTAACACACACACTGTAAAAAATACTTTGCTGCCTTAAATTTTTTTGTTTAATCAACTCAGATTTACAAGTCATGTCAACAGAGATAAGTTGTCAAAACATATAAAATAGGACTGTCAAATCGCGATTAATCGCATCCAACATAAAAGTTTGTGTTTACATAGCATATGTGTGTGTACTGTGTATAAATATTATGTATATATAAATACACACACATTCATGTATATATTTAAGAAATATTTGCATTTAAATACTGTATATACATTTCTATAATTTATATTATATATAAATATTTAATATATAAATATAAAAAAATTTTCTTAAATATATACATGATTGGGTGTGTTTTTATATATAAATAATAATTATACACAGTACACACACATATGTTATGTAAACACAAACTTTTATTTTGGATGCGATTAATCGCGATTAATCTTTTGACAGCCCCAATATAAAATAAAGTTGAGAAAAGTCAACTTAATTTTATAAGTTATAACAACTCACCTGTAGTTATAACAACTCATCTCTAGTCAAGATAAATAATAGTAAGTTGAAATGACTTGTAAATCCAAGTTGATTAAACAAAAAAATTTAAGGCAGCAAAGTATTTTTTACAGTGCAGGTGGGTCAAAAGAAACACAACAAAACAAGATAGATTTTTGTGTTACACTTGTTTTTAGTAAATATACATGACTGTGACCTTGTTTATATGTAACTGCAAACATATTTTGTAATTTATCTTTGTAAAAAATAATGAAATTACATTAAGTTTTATTAAATGTTTCAAAAGCAACAGACAGTACAAACTTAAAATGTTGAGAATAAAACATTTTTTCAACAGTTTCAACACTACGAAAATGAAATTAAATCAAATTAGAATAATATCAAAGTTCAACATATACAACAGTATTAGCAGCGGGACAAAAGTAACAACTTTCGTCCCGACAGGATCTCCTCACATTTAAGCACGATTTAATTTTATTTTGAAAAACACTGAGAAGTCAAACTTCAGGATGTGTAACGTAACTAAATAATCTGTAGATTGATCAGTATTGTAACACACAAAACGAGAAACACAACGCGTTATAAGAACAAAATGACTGCTTTAGGGATTCACTTATAATGGTTGAAAACACTTTTCTGAATATACATGGGAAACGGTGAGTAAATAACACGATATTTGTCAAGTCTGTCAAGGGTTTGCTTGCTAAAAATGCTGTCATAGTTTGGGATGCAAATGTTATCAGGGCTCGGAGAAAAAAATCACTTTGTTACTTTCGTCCCACGTTACTTTTGCCCCGGTTCTCCCCTACAAAACGACTTTTTCGAAATATTAGCGTAGCATCGCGAAACATTGTGTTGCTGTTTTTTACGTAATCTACAATAATCATTAAATCAGCTAGCTAGCTGTACTCTCTCTCAAACAAAATGTTTTTTCATACGAGTCTGTCTGTTCAGATCAAAAAACTGATTCACTGATTCAAATGGAGCAATGCAATTTAGTGAATTGTTTTTTTTATGCTAAAATGTCATTCATTTGAATTTACTTGTGAAATATTTAGTTAATCTGCAGTTGTCAGTTTGTTTTTGACTTGGATATATAGATATAAATGATTCCTGTAGCTCAGTTGGTAGGGCATTGTGCGAAAGGTCATAGGTTAGAATCCCACGGGACACACATGCTGATCAAATGTAAACCTTTAATGCAGTGTAAGTCGCAGGATTGAAGTCTCTGTCAAATGCATGTAAATGTAATGTAGATAAGGTTGTTTATAGATTATATAGATATAATTTTTGTTTATTAGACCATCATACATTTCCAGGCTGGTTTATGCTGGTTACCAGCAAGCATACTTGTCAAGCAGCGTGGAGATTCTGATGGGCTGAAAAAAATGGTTCAGACAGTAAAGTATTTTACATTGTAAGAATTAAATATACTTATATTAAATATACAATATAGTTTTAAATATAATTAGTTTTAATTATTTCTTTAAAGGGATAGTCACCAAAAAATTAAAATTCTGTCATTGTTTACTCACCCTCGTGTTGTTTTAGACCTAATGAATTTTTCCGGATGAAAACAAAAGAAGAAATTTTAATAAATGATAGCTGATGGAAGCCATTGACTTCCATAGTAGGATAAACAAATACTATGGAAATATTTAGATTAATGATTATGAAGATATTTTGATATTTTAATGAAGTACAGAGTTCCCATTAAATTCCATTAAAAAAAAATTGAATTTGGAAGTCAATGGTTTCCACTGGCTGTGTGCTTATCATCATTTATCCAAAAAAAAATTTATTCATCAGAATTCATACAGGCCTAGGGTGAGTAAATTAAGACAGAAGTTTCATTTTTGGATAAACTATCCCTTTAAATAGCATCAGCATAGTTCAGTACTTTTTTGAGTTGTGTAGTTACTAGCGGGTAGCTTTGATGTAATTTAAATAATATTCCTTGTATCTTGTAAAGGTCCAAATTCAAAGTGATAATGAGCCTATCCGATGTGCTTCTGCCATTCTTAAACACGTTTAAATAGACAAGAGTGGGAATTGATCAGCAGAAAAACACCCAGAAAGGGCGCCACAGAAAAAGAAAGAAAGATCAAACCTTCATGCCCTGTTATGGCTCATAAAGGGCACATCACAGGAGGAACACAGTGAGGGACGGTGTCATTATCTCAGATAGTCGAGATGAGGCCCTTGCACGCTTTGAGTGAAAATAAATATGCACATTCCCATGCCGAACAATACCCACAGCTCAATGCTAGCAGAAAAGACACAGCTTACAGCTGTCAGACCGTTTTATTACATAACTCGCACTGTACGGCAACAGTTGGCAGAGGTAAGCATGGCTTACTCTTATAGAGTCGCAAAGGCTTGTAACATGCTCATAATACCAGATAAGGAAAAATCACAATTAACTCTTTCGCCGCCATTGACGAGATATCTCGTCAATCAAGAGAAAACGCTTCCCTGCCAATGAGGAGATTTTCCGTCTTTCCGCAATACTGCTATTATCCACCAGGTGGCCCTTCCGCAACTTTTTACCCGGAAGTATTGCCCTATGGCAAGCGGCTGCATGTCCGTGTCCGTTTTAAAGATCGCTCTGAATGGGATCTCTATGAAAAGTCAGTCACAAAAATTGAATTATCTCTGCTTTTTGATCAAAATGTGGTGTTTTTGCAGAAACCTACCCATATTCAAAAGCTGATTACAAAATAACCACTTTTGTAAGAATGTAGGATGAAACGTTTTTTTTTTTTTTTTTTTTTTTTTTTGAAAGCAGAGGGTCTGTTTTTTCGTTTGGTATATTGTATGTTTATATATTTAAAGAAGAACATTATCTGGAAGGCATTAAACTTTGGTGAAAATCATGAAAAACGCTGGCGCTGGCTGGCAACTTTTTTTAAAAACGCTGGCGGTGAAAGAGTTAAGATCTATTTAATATCTCAATTGTTTCTCTTAGGCCATAAATGCTTTGCTTAAGTCTTTTGTTCTTGTAGCTTAGTTGGTAGAGCAACAAAGTTCATGAGTTCGATCCCGTAAAAAACATTTTTTTTTGCATGCACTGCAAGTCACTTTAGACAAAGTTAATACTCAAATGAAACATAACTGAGCTCTGCATTCCTTTTTCAGAGGTTTCAAAGAAAACCAGCTGGACAATACATTTTCCTCTAGGACAATATCAACAAAGCATGAATTGTTTATAAGAAATTAGGCATATAATTGCTATTAGGGTTTACAAGAAACCTACAGCTAATATAGACTTCCATTTAAACACATCTGTCGTAAGGTAAATAATCCAGCAAGCTGCAGAACACAGAATCGTGGTAATTAAATCAATAGCTTGAGCCCACAGCCCCGGGCGTAGATTTAAAACGGTCACACCTAATCGACGCATCCTGAATGGATCTTCCCTAGTCAGTTAGAAGGTGGGTCTGTGAGTACATTAACCATCTTTCATTCTTATCAAGAGCACCTGTACTCTGGCATATGACTCATGTAGTAGTAAAGCAAACACAAGTCTTTTTAATGTTTGTTATGCTTTGTGTATAGGAAAAACTTTTCTCCACACTAAGCAAACTTCCTTTTTACACAAAGCAGGGTAATTCCCTTTAACTCCCCGGTATTATTTATTTAAAATAATAACATTGTTTTATTTTTATCCTATGCTTCCTATGCATTAGAAAGTTGAAAGAAGATCATCGAGACGATGATTAAATGTGTCTGCTTTATATTTCTCCTATGCACTCTCAGAAATAAAGGTACAGGAAGGTACAAAAGTTGCCACTAGGACAGTAACTTTTCAAAAAGTTAAAACTTTTTGGTTTTGGCTCAATCATTAAAAAAATATTTGAGTTCGATTAATTCTATTTTTACACAACCAACACACACATCTCTGCTACAAACGACTATTTGAAGTTTGTTTCTAGTACTTACAATTCTTGGACAATGACACCAAACATGACAAATGAAAAGTGCATATGTAACAACTTACCCCATAGGTGGGATTAATTGTAACAGACAGGGGGTTAGTTGTAACACTTGCTAAAAATTAAGTTTGCAGGCAAATATTTTAATACTATTTTGTCTACTTCGTAAGGGATAATCCACGGCCAGCCATGCATTAAAGGGTTTTAATGCACGACGTAGAGGCGAAGAACCACCCGACGCGTAGCGGAGGTGCGGAGGTGCTCTGCGAAGTGCATTAAAACCCTTTAATGCATGGCTAGCCGTGGATTATCCCGCTTATACCTTGGTTATTTGCCAAGTTAAAGCTGTAATTAATGTTTACAGTGTAATTTTAACCGACAGGTAAAAAATGACGGTCATCTTCTTAAGTTAAGGCTCGCACTCCGTCCGCTTTAAATAAAGTAGTGCCATTGTATTGCATTTATTTAAATGAATTATCATATTTATTTAAACTCATTAAATAATTTATGAATGACAGCCAACACTGACAGTGACAAGGCAATCTTTATTTGAACTAATCATTTATTTAAATGAATTATGTAAAGTGTGAAATAAAACCGACGTCTCTAACCACGATTACTATATAAGGACACATTACATTTATTGAAATGGATTAAATTAAATGAAAACAAAAATCAAACAGTTGGAAATCTCTCTCTCGCTGCAAGTGTAACTGTGTTACTATGGTTACCAATGTTTATAGTAGTGGATTAATTTCTAACTTTAATCAAACTGACTGGAACTACCTGTGCGTTAAACGGTTTTAATGCACACCTTCCAGCCAATCAGAATCGAGTATTTAAACAGACCATGGTATAAAAGTAGATATTGTTTATATATCTGTTTATGATAGACAGGTATCCACACTGCATTCATTCATCCAGCCCTTTTCTAACAATGGTTCAATTATAAATGGATACAAATGTCTAAATATGTGAGAAAACGCAGCACAATTATGACAAAACTTTTTTATGTGACACATTCTGTAAAAACCATAGTAAAGTCTCAAAATCAAATATTGAGATAATGAAAATCAAAGTCTGGTTTTAGCCATTAATTTCATTATTATTTTAATCTTTGACATGACCTTATTCAGTCAATATTAAAGATGTAAACAAAAATAAATTTTGATTAATTTTGTTGGCAATCATTAGTCTGTAGCCTATTTAAAACAAAGGCAAGAATTATGCTAATGTTAGCGGTTTTCATATCATTTTTGCTGATGGGGTTAGTTGTAACACAGCGTTACAACTAACCCCGCACGGTGGAAATATTTTTAATAAGAGCTGCAGACATATTTCAAAATTATGCTATGTTTAAGTCAACAAGACACTGGGCCCTATTTTAACGATCTGAAACGCAAGTGCAAAGCGCAACGCGCAAGTGACTTTGTGGGCAGGTCTTGGGCGCTGTTGCTATTTTCCCGGTGGGAGAAATAACTCTTGCGCCGGGCGTTAATCAATAAGGGGTTGGTCTTTAGTAGGTTTATTATTCATAGGTGTGGTTTGGGCGTAACGTCAAATAAACCAATCAGAACGCTATCCAACATTTCCTTTAAACGCAAGGGCGCAAGTTCCATGGCGGGTTGCTATTATTACGACGGATTTACCAGGCGTACGCCAGGAGCAGTTTACAGCCGAGGAGACCCACGTTCTTGTAAGAGCAGTCAAAGACAGAGAAGTTGTTTTGTATGGGGATAGGAGAAACCCGCCCAAATCAGCGTAGGTTAAACAGGCGTGAGAGGAAATAGCCACAGTCTCATCAGCTGGCATCCCCATCGTTGCGCCAAGCACTACAATGATGTCAGGAGACGGGGAATCCCAAGCTTGCCAGCATAAATCGGGCACGCCGTGTAACGGGAGGTGGATCTGCCTCAGGACCTGACGCCAGCAGAGGACATCGCTGCGTCCACCCTCACCACTGAAAGGGTTTGGGGGCTTTGAAATCGGACCCAAGAAACGCAAGCAAGGTCCAACTCCAAAGTACTCTTACAAATCAAGTTCATATACATTAAGGTTTCTTATGAAAACATTTTAATTATTATTTACATAAAATAAACGTAATACAGCCACACAACAAACTTATGAAAATATTTTAATCGTTATTTGCATGAGAATTTTTTAACGCAGCCACACAATAAATAAAAACTATCACCACAATGCTCACCACTATGATTTCCCTTATCTCGTGTATTAATATTTTTAAGTGTAACAATTTATGATTTGCAAAAATAACTGTTGCATCTAGATTAGATGCAAAGTGTGTGCGCGTTGTGCACGCTATACATTATGGTCAAGCATGCGCCCTTAAAATAGCATAATGAACAACGCGCAACGCGCCACTGACTTTAAACTTTTTTTTCTGGTCAGTGGCGCAATTGTTTTTTGAAACTGCAAAATAGCATCAGGGATTGTTTGCGCCAGATCACGGCTCTTTTTTGGCGCTGGACCGCCCAGGGAGAGCAAGTTCATCCCCTAGTTTGCGGACGTGCGTCTGTGGAGGGAAAAACCCGCTGTGCGCCGGTGCAAAATACGAATGATACATGCATCACTGACAAAGTCAATTGCGCTGGGTGCAAGATAGGGCCCACTGCTTTAGATGACATAACATTGGTTTTGGTATCTTACACACCCAACTCAGAAACCGAAAAAAACATATGATGAAAAAATGTACCTACATGCCACACTCGTTCAGCAATAACTCTAGGGAAAAATATTATACCTTTCCATACATTTGAAAACAATACCGAAAAAACAAGTCGCTCAACCCTGTGCAACAAAGTAAATGGTCCGTGTTACAACTAACCCCGCTTTAGCACACCCCTACACTTTTGTACCTAAAAGGTGCGTAATGGCACCTCAAAGGTACCAATCTGTACCAAAATGGAACACATTAGGACCTTTTTAAACTTTTGTACCCTTTATTCTGATAGTGTGGGAGTGGGATTGTAGCCAGCGCAATTCCTGGTGCTTTTTCAAGATATTCAAATACTTTAATAAGTTAATAACCTATCAAGGAACAGTTTTGGCTTCTTCGGGCTGCCAAGGCAAAGCTCATGCAAAATTATGCAAATGACCTGCCCAGAACGTGCCACAACTGCATCAACATTTTTATGAAAGGTCAAACTAAAGCTGTTTCTTTTTTTTCCTCTCCACCTTCGTTATGCCTGGGGGGTAGTTGTAGTGCATTTCCTCACCCATGCAATAAAATCCCTCAAAATTTATATAATGAAAAAGCACATAGTTCGTTCATAACAGCATGTGTCCGGTCGGAGATCATCTCTCATGTCACAGGACAGGTGGTGCCTTGTAAAATTTTTATTGATCAATGTGAGAATCTCTGGTTTTGTTTTTTTATATATATATATTTTTCTTCAGTTTTGAAATGTTGGTTATTTCCCCATCCTCCGAAGTTAAAGCAATGAGTGAAGTGATATAAATACGAGGAGACTCTTGAAATATTGGGGGCCGCAGACGGAGAGCTATGAAGATTTATCAGGTCACCTGGGGCACGCTGACAGCCTTTGAACAGGACATTGAAATGGTTGTTGGGAGAAGAAGCAGGTGATAACGCTCTCCAGCCCCCTCTCTCAGCATGCTCATATTGTGTGTGTGTATGTGTGTGTGTGCCAGAATGCAAGTGCTCTTTGTATGTGCACCTCAAGACAGGAAAAAAGAGGGTTACAGGGGCATTCAGAAGCAAATGAGCAGAGGACTTGCGTCCAGAGATTGCCAGAGAGAAATAGCAATGCGGTAATCCTTAAAGCAAGAGCGAGGCAGGCATGGGTTGCCTGTGAACTTATATTTTAAAGTTCGTATACATGATATACACTGTAAAAAGATGGATCAACTTAAAAAATTATTTCAATTGTTTACACCTAAAAAAAGTTTTTTCAACTTAAAAATTCTCTTTTTTCTTTCACTATAGGTGAAAAATTTCAGTTTTTTAAAAATACGTTTTAAAATAAAACTTTCCTCATCAAGTGTTTACTCACCCTTATCAAGTGTTGTTTTGGGTTTTTTGGTTTCAATGGGAGTGGATTGTGGCCACCTCTTTACAAGACAGTATAAAACAAAAAAGTTATAAAAACGTATGTCATATTTCCTGAAGTGTCCTGAAGTTATTCAAATAGGTTTGCTGGAAGTTTCGACCTGTTCCTCTCTTATAGTGCGTGTTCTTCTTGTGCCATTTATGCAGTTAAAGGATATTTACTTTAAGCAATGCACTTAATGGCTGAAAAAACAGTGAGATCCACAACACGAGAGATGAGGGGTAAACTGTGATGTTTGCATTAATTGTAGTTTTTCACCAAACCCATTTGTTTGCTGTCAAAACACTTATATAGACGGTTTCACCAGACTGGCGAGCATTGACGCAATTACGCGTCTGAGCGGAACTTAACTTTCCGTCTCTGTTTGTTTAATGGTCTGACTAGTTGCTAAATTGCTAGATTGTATACAGTTCATTATATAATACACATTTGACACAGTAACGTTAGCTAAGTGTAGTTTTTAATACGCTTTAGCTATGATTTAAAATAATATAATCTACTTTTTGTTTATTATTTTTTTATTATCAGAAATAAACTACTCTAAAAGGACTTTGTTGTTCTTGATTCTAAGCGGAGTTTACCGGAAGTTACGTGTGTTTTCTACGAAAGCCATTTGTTTATGTTTTTACTGCTGATACCATCATTTGAAGACTTGAAGAGACATGATCCATTCCCATTGAAACCATAAAACCCAAAATAAGACTTGTGTTTTGGTAAAGAAAAAAATGAAAGCCTAATTTGGGTTTAAACAACATGGGGGTGAGTTAATAATGTAAACCGTTTCATTTTGGGGTGAACTAACCCTTTAAATGAGCTCATACTATAGGAGTGAAAAAACACAAATGACTCTTTAATATCTGAATAATATTCCTAAGGGTGTTTTCACACCTAGTTCGTTTGAGGCCTCCAAACGCTCTCGGAGCAGTTCAGGGTGTATATGTAAACAAGCCAAGTGATCTCAGACCCCCCTTAAAGGACCCAAAAAGAACCGAACTCAGACCACGTCCGGAGGTGGGGTCTAAGTTCTTATGAAGTTGTGATGTGAAGAAGAAAGGGTCTGAGATCACTTCAGTTCTGAAGAGGACCCAAAAAAGAACTGGGTCCTCTTTTGAGTCCACTTTATTGTGAACACCAAAAGGACTGAGGTGACATTTGGCTAGTTCCTTTTCTGGTTCACGTTAAGTGAACTGGGTTTGGTTCTTTTAAAATGAACTATATGTGAAAACGCCCTAAGATGGGGTTTCCTCCAAACATGAAGCGAATTTCGCAAAAAAATATAAACAAATGCGAATTAAGGTGCGTTTACAAGTTGTTTAAGCGAATGACTGTAGTATTGGTCACCTAGGACAGTAAACAAGGCATGATGTTTTAGAGGAACCTGAAAGAGACCATCAACAGAAACAAGATGTTCAGTCAAGTGGGTTTAATGTTCATTACATCAGAATTTATTTGCCAAATGCCTTTCCATCTCCCATTATTTGCATGTACTTTTTTTGCAAAACCACCTCAAACTATAGCATAAAAACTTTTTTGCAAATTAAGGGAGTTTTATTTGAAATTTGCGATTTCCATGACTCGTTTCTGATGCATTAATTCAAAATGCTTTAAATTAGAAGTGTCCCTTTTCTCTTACATTTGAATTTAGGACAAAATCTCAATAATGTCTCATATTTGCTAAAATATCAGGTCAGAGATTTCATGAACTCAAACATTCCCGGCATGTGAAAACCCAGCTAAAGTCTTTTTTGTGACATATAATAATCCAACATTATGTAATGAACATTTTGTGAAAATATCACCTTGATATCTTTAATATTATTGAGTGAGTAAGATCATGTCAAAGATTCAAATGAATGACTAAAATCAAACTTTGATGCTCCTAATCTCAAAGATTAGATTATGAGACTAGGGCTGTGACGATACATCCCCCATTAAAAAGACCTGCCTTATATCGATTCTGAATCCCAAGGCTCTGATTCTGTGTTTCATGCTACATCAGTAGGAAGTCCTTATCAATATAAAATCACTATTAGTTTGAGTCGTTAAAAAATTTAAAAAATTTAAAAAAGCAACACTCATCAAACACAATCATTCAAAATATTTTTATTATCATGAAAATACCTGAAACAATGTGAAGAACAGCGATATAAATATTCCTATAGACATTTCCTGGAATAGCGTTTGTAATGCTACTGATTTTGTGGCACTAATGGCATTTCTACACGAGAGCGCCCTCTGGCTTTTGGATGTGGCGGCATTTCACCGTAATTCATTCAAATTCATTCATTGAGAAAATGCGCATTTGCACGATTAATCGTCACAGCCCTATATGAGTTTTGAACCTGTTTTTCAAAGCTATCTCACAAGAATTTGTACATATTTTACGAGTTGGCTAATTCGTATTAATTCATACGGCCACATTTGTAAGTTTTTATATGATTTGCTTTGACCCCTGTGACGTTGGGGCTAGGTGCAGGGTTAGGGGTTAGGTTCTGTTGTTGTTCTTTTCTTGATCGTACGTTTTTGCACAATTAAAGGCGCAAAAGAGGATGTTTTTCGCCGACTGAGAATCCAACAACGGTTACTGAGTTTTTTAAATGCATGCATAAGAACAGCCTCCCTCCTTCACAGCTCAT
The DNA here is from genome assembly GCF_030506205.2 of Paramisgurnus dabryanus. Taxonomy (NCBI): domain Eukaryota; kingdom Metazoa; phylum Chordata; class Actinopteri; order Cypriniformes; family Cobitidae; genus Paramisgurnus; species Paramisgurnus dabryanus. The sequence continues at coordinate 51,133,748 of NC_133338.1, forward strand.
TTCTAGGGAACGCCTTCCAAAACTCGTGCACGAATATTTGAACACGAGTGTTTGTTTACCACCGGCATATGCTGTGTCGCGTGACTCGCGTCAGTGGATTCATTATGTGAAATGATTTGATAATAAACAAATAACCCCGGATTTCCACCGACTGCGGAGCAGCTGCAGATCAGCTCCGCTGCGTTACGGCTCCGCACTCCGCCGTCCGTCAATACCCACCAGATCCGTATTTGTTGCAGAGCGGCTGCGTGCTGAAGTGACGAGGACCCATGAGGTCTCGCTAATTCACGTGAAGATCGCGCGATACCTAGTTCTGTCTCTGCCCATTATTCCGTTGAATTATGACGTTTTTACAAATCAGCCCAGATCACAACACGAGAACTCACGTAGACAGAGCAGTACATCATATCCATCCAAAATTCAAAAAATAAGAAGGCTGCTAAAACATTTATTTATGCTCTATCTTTAATGTATTTATTTGAAACTCCCACTGGCTCTGTTCTTGTCTATTATTTGTTGTTTCTGTATTAATGACTTTATTTGTGTGTGTTTGTAATGTTTGTATTGCAAATATTTAATTAAAAAAAACACGAGTTCTCGCGTATTCAGGTATGATCACGCGATAAAGTCATGGCTCCGCCCTGCGGAGCTGTCCGGCATCCGTCAAAAATAGAAGCTCTGCGTATTTGTGCCGGAGGGCTGCGGATGGCCGGAGCTGTGACGGATTCAGAGCGCAGTCAGTGGAAATACACACATTGACTTGAATGGAAACCGATTGACTCCGCCGCCGTTCCGCAACGGATCCACAGCCGTTCCGCAGTCGGTGGAAATCCGGGGTAAGACGTTAAAACGTTAGATCAGTCGACGCTACTCCCATTTTAACTAGCATGTAGCAGACTGGTCACTGCCTTACAACTACAGTACATGAACAACGTCAATATACTTGAATAACGATACAACAATAATTATTCCCCAAAGAAAGAATAATCACTGTTACCTGTCGGGAAGAATTTTGCGAACTGCGCGTCTGTCTTGACACCTCTCTGTTCCTTCATTGCTCTCCAGCGTTGAAATGTTTCTCCAATAACGACTCTGTTTACATTACGTTCTTCTGACAATTTTCTCCTATTCCCAGCGGCTTAAAAAAGTCTTTCTTTTGCATGCTCCTTAGAGTTTCTTCTCTACCGTGGTGCAAATTCGAGGAGGAAAGCAGGATCGACAATGAAAACAAAACGAAAATTAAGACGGAGTTTAGTTACTGGAGCGCGCACGTCTCTCACAAGGATCGTAATGGCAGTGATTGACAAGCCAGAGGGCCAATCGCTTATGCGATGACCGCATGAGCAATTGGCTGATGTTTTTAAGGCCCTATCTTGTGTACAGATGACGTATATTAATATTATTACTTTCAGTGCAGCTAATAAATAGTCTTTTATCATTTAGTAAAGACAGTTTCAAGTAATATTGCAAAAATGTATAAAACAAACATCCTCTTTTGCACCTTTAACTTCTTATGAATTCATACGAATTAGCCAACTCGTAAAATATGTACGAATTCCCGTGAGATCAGGCTGTTTTTTTTACAGGCAGGGTCACATTTTTCTTTAAAATTATTCCACGACCAAATTATTTGAGTTATGCTGTCCCCCTTTATTTTTATAGCTCTATACTTTTACTGTATATGCACAATTATTTTATTTGTTTCTTATTTGTATTAATCTGAAACTATTTTATCTGAAATATCAAACTGATACTTAACCAAAACACAGAGAAGTCTCCTCGGGTATAAAGGTGGAAGAGGCTAGTAGAGTTGAAATAGGGGCAGTAATTCAGACTGAGAAATTTTGTCCAAACATCGACTCGAGTGATGAAAGTGATCAGATTCTGATGGTTTAAAATGTGGTTTGACATCTAATCTAATAAAGGTCTTAAACATGCCCGTTTGTCAATGGTTTTAGAAAATAATATAATGCCCGGCATGCCCAACGATATTTAACAAATTGCAATACACTGAAAACTTAAAATGCAAATGGGATTTCGATTTAAGGCCACTGTGGCATTGTCGGGGTGACTGAAAAACAAGATGGATGACACAATTCCTCCGTTCTAATTGGCTTTGAATGTTCTAATCCTCCATCTGCCCCTTTCTGAGGTGACAACGTAAACAACATTCCCCGAGGAAAGTGAACAGTGGCGACTCTGACTGAGAGAAAGAGTCTGCCTGATCAATCAGCCGGCATTCGGCCTCTTTAGCACATGTGTAAATACGGTCCGTGTGAGACTCGTTTATGTGTCCATATTTGACCGTGATATCAAATTAAATCAGCATGCTCCTTTGGCAGCATCCTCTGAGGAGAGGAAATGTTGAGCTTTTGTCCACTATGTTTGGTCCTCGCAGGGCCCTAAGGGGCCAGTTCCCCTATTATCCCTGAGGTTTTCTCCTCATCTCAATGCCCTTGGCTTCAGTGCGCGCGAAGGCCCGACCCAGGCCACCCCTACATCGCATCGGAACCCTGTTTCTCTCTTTTGCGGATCACTAAACAGGACAATCACTCTATCCATCTTTTCATGGGCTATTGTGGTGGCACCCTGGCTTCAGAAAGGGGTCCTTTTCAGCGGGGAACATTTTTTCTCCTGCCCGATCTTTCCTTTCCTTTTGATGGGTTTGCTTGGAAGTGGGTGGGGATGATTTTGATGGTGTTAAAGAGCCTCCCCCAAAAGACGTGCCTGCTATTGCGAGGCCTCTGTCCCTTTTTTGGGGGGACATCTCAAGTATATGAAGAGAAGTCAGGACTTCAAAGCTGAAGATGGACTCGGGGTGACAGTGACCTCCCCCAACCCAAGCATTCAGGGCAAGATCAGAGGTCAGACAGTGAGGACAAATGGTGATACATTTGCTTGCAGGCCTGTACAGATCATTTAGTCAACATTTCACTCAATGTCCACACACTTGTGTTGATGCAATACTTTAACGCATTAAAAGAAATCTAAGTCACTTAGAAACAATCGATCATGACTAAACATAGCATTTATTTTGACATGCAGCATATTTCCTATGGATTATAACTTTGACAAATAGCATTTTTAACCATACACTGTTTGCAAGTGAGATTAGGCGAATTAGGCGTATTGTATTTGTATGCGACAACGTTATTAGCATTCCCAATATAGAATTGTAAGATAAATGGGCGAAAGCAAAGTACCGCTTTCACAAATCAGGAATTCTTTGAAAAGATTCTCAAATCCTAATCTCATGGGCAAGCATTCGCACTAGAACACATTGTGATCTGGTGACTGAAGAACAAGGGACACTCTGGACTGCAAGGTGACCCCGCGTGGCCCTGTCAACACCCACCCAGCAAATTACAGGCCTAAGTCATACAATTATGCATATACTAGCATGAATTCCTCTTTCGATCGGACTATGTCACAGATGAAATTCGGGTGGCTGTATGTCGTACATTAATGCAAGTTTTTGGCCCTTGAACTAACAGATACTTCGGGTGTCAAATAGTGGCCATCGGATAATGCTGCTTCTATGTATGCGCAACGCCATATCTCCAGAGACCAAGGGTTCGAGGACCTTATCATCTTACACAGACTGGCTTTGTTAGGATGATCAGACGTCTGGTTGACGCTTGCTGCACTTACATAACAACCCCAAATTATCTATCGCTGTGACATTCTGTTGTTCATTTATTAGTCAACAACATGCAATGCAAATAAAGTTTAAAATACTAATAAATGCTAAAAAGGTTGTGAAAGGACCTAAATTTTGTTATAAAGGCAACTTTTAGGTCTTTTGAGGGCGAGGGGCCCGGGTTCTACCTCCTGCAAGGGTTTTGGGGAATCCATTTGGCACTACATTCATCTTCTTCACCATTAAAGGAATAAAAGGTAGCCACTGGGCAAGAGCAAAGGAACGGATCCCATCACAAAAAGTTTTTTTGTGGGGGGGGGGTCAGAGACCACAGGACTCTTCATCCGATTCGATTCTTGAAATTCTGTGAGTTTGGTTGAAACACTGCGAAGAGGTTCTGAGGTTGAGAGAGTTAGTGTTAGATAGCAGAACTTGAGGACGCTTGTGGATGTGTTATATCATCGCACTTACTTAGCAGAAAAATAGGGAAATGCTTTGTCCTTCCGTTTAGCAGCAAGAAAAACAGATGAGTCAGAAATCAGCTGTGAAAGAACTGCTGGGGTCTGAAAATACTATATTATATCTGTGTGTTGCTATCTGATACTCGATGCACAGCGCTGTACTGTACCTGTTTAGTTGTTTTTTCTTGATAGAGTTGTAATTTGTCATGGTCACCGGGTGGGTGATTTATTATTTCAGAGACATCTCAGGTCAGGGCTTGGTCAAAGGCCTTGTGAACAAAGTCCAAAGCATTTACTTTGGCTTCAAAACTGATTCTGAAAACTCAAGAACAGTACTCTAAAACTAGCTTTCGTGTAAAGCTGCTTTGAAACGTAACCTTGTAAATAAATTTGACTCGATGCAGTAGAAAGTCATTTTTGTACATATGTTGCATGGCATTCAGATATTTCATTAAAATTTTTGTTTATCATCTCAGAAGTTGTCCTAAAACGAAGCATCCCAGTTTCACGAAATTTTGTGATATAGTCACGTTTTGATTCATTTTTTGTGATAGTGTCACAAATTTCCACGTTTTTTTGTAATCGTATCACTAATTTCTGTGTACATGTCACTGTCACGTATTGGTTACTCAACTGTTTTGTACTATTTTCTTACCATTGTCGCTTTGGTTTAGGGTTAGATTTACAAAAAATTACATCCTTACCCAAAACCAACTCTTACCCTAATGCCAGGCAACAATAGTTTAAAAATCAGAAAATATAAAAAGTAAATCAGAAAATTTTTTATAACCAATCCTTAAAGTGACATCCTAACGCAAAAACCAAATCTAACCCTAAACCGAAGCGAAGATGGTTTGAAAATAGGTAAAAGCAGTAAAGTAACCAATACGTGACAGTGATACGTAAACAGACATTCGTAATACGATCACGAAAAAAAAACGCGGAAATTAGTGACAATAACATGAAAAAAGAATCAAAAAGCTATGTGACTACCGTGTTTTCTGGACTAAAAGTCGCTCCGGAGCATAAGTCGCATAAGTCAAAAAATACGTCATGAAGAGGAAAAAAACATCTAAAAGTCGCACTGGACTACAAGTCGCATTAATTTCGAAAATTATTATTCTTTTTGGGGGCATTTTGTTTGTTAAGCAACATATAGTGCCTTCTCATGGCTGTAGACGGTAATGTTTTCTTTTGGTTCATGTTAGTCAGTATGAATTAATTTTGACATATAAGTCGCACCTGAGTATAAGTCGCAGGACCAGCCAAACTATGAAAAAAAGTGCGACTGATAGTCCGGAAAATACGGTATATCACGAATTTTCGTGTAAAACAAAGACACAATTAAGGCCATTGACAAACAGTACAGGGCAATGTTTCTTGCAAATTGCCTATACACTTACAACAGACCTTCGAAAATTGCAAAATATCACTTTGCCTAAATACTCTTGTACGCGCACAAAGTGCGGGGTACTTACAAAAATCCAGGGGTTCCAGTATGGTACGTGCATACTATTGTGAAGATAGTGTGTCATGCATACTGTACACTGTAAAAAATTTGCTGTAATTATGCAGCTGGTTGCCAGTAACTTACTGTATAAGGTAAAGACTTGTTAATGTTTAATGTTCATTTAACTTTGAAAAAACTGTTGGCAGTAAATAACATAAATGTAAAATCTACAGTAAGTTACTGCCAACCAGCTGCCAGTAATACTGTCATTTCTACAGAATTTTTTACATTGTACGCTGACCCTCGCATACGTATAAAAAGTGTACTTTGGCCTTTAAGAGTTTAGAGGATACATAGTTTTATATTTTGGTTTTGTAATAATTTGCTGATAAATGTTTCATATTGACGTTCCTGACATTCTGAAATCTCAGAGCAGAAATGGCCGTGGATGTTCTTCAAATAAAAAAGCAGAGAAGCATGAGACCCATGCAGAAGTCTCAATTTGCTCTGTTTATACTCATTTCTTTCGTTTCAATCTTCAGGTAAGCATCTCTTTCAAATAAGGCAGAAATTACTAGCTTGTTTCATGCCGCAGGCAACAGGATGGACAAGATCAGTACATGTACACCTAAGGGCATAGGACAAACCGCCAGAGCTTAATGAGAGGCAAGTCATATGAGGCAAGACAAAACACAAAACACAGAAGGGGGAGACCCTACAGGTAAAAGTGATGGAGGTGGGTTTAGCTCAGGTGATTGATGACCGGTAATTTCCTCGTTACGTAGCCATTAGCTCCACACTGGCATACTACATGTATACCTGTAATTTATTATTAAAGGACTGATATAATGCAGGCTAACCAAACAATATGATATTTTCAGGAGAGAGATATCATTAACTAATCTAACATTCACTATTTTATTTTTGAAATACACGTTAACCACCAAAAGTGAACTTTGACCTATATTTCTGTATAACTTTTTTATATGTTTGTTAATTTGTTCTTTATAACATAACATCAGATTACTGGAAATTATAGCAAATGAAGTGCAGGTGAAAAGCTGTAATGCAAAGAAGTGGAATATCTGTTATATTTTTTTTTTTGGAAAAGAAAAAAATTATAGGGATGTTTATATTTTAGGATTTAAAGAATGGTTTCCTACATTATTTTATTATTCATGCGCTAAACACTCTTAAAAAGGTCCCAAAAATGTCTACACGGTTAAAAAAATAGTTCACTCAAAAAAAAATCGTAGAAATTACAATGTTATTGCAGCTGGGTTGCTGGTAATTTACCGTAGATTTAAATGTATGTTATTTACTGGCAATAAAGGTACTGTTCAAAGGTAAATAAATATTAAATATTAACAACTCTCTATCTTTACAGAATAAAACTATACAATAACAGCCTCATGCAAAGCATTCTGGGAACCAGAAATCATTATCAACCTTTTTCAGTTTTTTTGCTTCAGATTTTGTTTTCCAGAATGTTTTGCTTGATGCTGTTTTTTTAGTTTTACTCTGTAAAGACAAAGACTTGTAAATGTTTAATGTTCATTTAACTTTGAACAAAATGTCGCCAGTAAATAACATAAATTTAAATCTACAGTAAGTTACTGGCAACCCAGTTGCAATAACACTGTAATTTCTACAGGATTTTTTTACAGTAATTTTAAGTTTTACATTTTAAAGTTTTAAAGTCTATCAAATGGTAGACCTTAAGGAGTCTTTCGAAAACCAAAAATGATCCTTATATGGCACTCTCTTCGAAGAACCCATTTAAAACCTTTTTTTATAGAATGAAGGGTTAAAATTCTATACTGCTTAGTATGTCTTTGATGTGATGACGTTAATAGTGTGAATGGCGAACAGAAGGTGTTAATGCACAGGTATGAAGGTATATGATCCACAGCTGGGGGAGGAGATGGGCGCTCATTGGCAATTAGGCTAACACCCAGTTTGAATCCTCACAGAAGGACAGTTCTTTTGTTCTAAAACTTTTGTTTCTTAATCTCAGTGCTCGGAGAGTCTGAGTCGTTTGCCTCTGGGTAGCCAGAGAGAGAGTTATTTATTGTGCCCTCATCCTTACATTCAAACGCAGACATCCACGTTCACCTCAATCCTCACTAATGGTTCATGCACTTAAGACTCCACCTGAACATTACCCATGGCTGAATGCAGCTCAGCTTCTTTGTGATATTTGTCAATAGTTTGTAAGTCACTGTATGTCAGGCATATTGCAAGATGCATTTGTATACACATTTATGAAATAAAAACCAAAGTAAACATCTGAAATAACTGGTGTTATATGGCATCCTTTTGTACAGGATGCAAAATGTGAAATAAACCAAATTATAAACTGAATGAATTAACTTGTATATAGTTTTGTGTGGTTCCTTTCATTTATTTTAATTTACTAATAGCACAAGTATTTGAAATTTGCTTTTTTACACTGGTAGATGTGTTCATTGTTTTTATTACCCCATTTTGACAGATGAGTTTTCAAAACTTGTCCAACCATTTGCCATTATTAAATAAGGATATTAAAATAACTTTTCAGCATAACTCATATATTCTATAAAATGATAACAATTTCCGCAACTAAATAAGTCTGTCAATACTGATTGTCTTTTACAGGCCTGGAAATCACAATGTTAATACATTCTTACTATTTTTAGGTTTTTCATGAGATTATTTTTGTTCAAATACAGTGAAGATTACTCATTTAAAACATGGGGAATACTTAGCTCAGGTAGGGTAATGATTTTAATGATTTTATTTTTTCGATGAAGCACTTCTTGTCCATATATGGTGTATGACAGTACTCTTTAAGTCTTATTTTGTCTCCATATCTGACACTTTCAAAGTCATTTGCAATATTCCTTAAACTCCATTAGTAATCTGTGATAAACGTTTTATGAAATCTGAAATTTAAGAACCTGAAATCTGTGTCAGCAAATGAAAACCTGAAATGTAAAATATAAATAAATCGAAGTTTAATGCTCCATACAGTGTTGTAGAGCTTTTACAGAACAGAATGATTTCCGATTGGCTCCAGTCACTACAACTTCCTAGTAGTTTTACCGTATTAACTGTAACAGAAGTGCAGATAAAAACTCACATGGTCGGACTTTCATTGTTAGCAAACTTACATCTTCTGTAGCCTAAGAAACTTTCCTGACATGTTGGAGTACTTATTTAGTGTTTATTTAATATAATCTATGTTTGAAGAGACAATAGTTATTAATAGTAAGATTTTATACCTCATGTCAATAAAGAAAAAAATACATACAATTAAATCTTAAAAAATACTGTTAAATAACCAATAGTTTTTTTATTTGTATTATTTATTTAAATGCAGCAATTATATTAAACGTAGCATAGTTCTCCTGTTTTGTTTTCTTATAGTAGTAGCAGCACAATTAAAAAAATATAATTATCTTTAAAAAAATAATATAAAATCTCATATTTGTTTAATATACACGTTAATCCTTATAAAACATAATTTTTAGGCATGTTTTGAAGAAGGTATAGCCTAAAACAATTCTAATACAAAAGTTAATACAAAATAATCTTGTAATGCAAGTTTGATCTCTAACTGTACAAAGTGTTTTATTAAAACACTTTGAATGTATTAATATATACTTTATGAGCATCTCTGTGTACCATAATATATATATAAACACGTAATTTTATAGACTTTTAGTTTTACCTCTTCTAGCTTTTCTCTAAACTTTACAGTTCTTTGGTACAAGCAGATTACTTGTTTTACGGTACTGGAAGTGTCGAGACAAGAATGTGAGGAATTTGTAAAGCTCCAATTTATCCTGAAGCGACAGCAGTGATGCAGTGAGCTCTTTAAAGTGAGAGCGCCCCTATTTGATCAAACCTCAATCTAACAATTACTTTCAGTTTAAGTGTGATCATATGATATTTCCAAACTCCAATTCAAAACTATCTAAAAGAACTAACAATATTTATTTGCGAATTTTAAGGATCGGATAACATACTTATTTAGGTTTTTTAAAGAAAATGATTATGCATTTATTGTTATGCATTTGATTTGTATAACCTTATTAATTAAACCGTTAGATGTTAAATTTCGTTACTAAGAACACAAAATATTTCACGTGAGATTTGTGCAGGTTGATACACTTTGTTAAAGTTTCTGAACATTTCAACGAGGGGAGATGAAAGCCGTAGCCGCAGTTCTGCCTGGCAACTGCACTTCTCTCTCATTGGCTTGAGCTAATTTCTGCTTCCTACTTTTGGGGTGACAAAGAACTTTCAGCATTCATATTAAACTTTCTCCAACTTTAGGCTACAAATTCATCTCATTTATACGCAAAAACACATTCGGTTTTAACATTAAAGCACTTGCGACTGTAACGCACACAGCTTTGATAACTCACGTCTAACTTTTACAACTACCATAAAATGTTTGTCTTATGAGACTGACACAGAAACGTCTTATAGCTCTGTTTTTTACAGTTTCAATAACTCACTGATCATTATATAAAAAGTACACAGAATTGAACTGAAAAGCAATGTAGTTTTGTGTGATTTTAACAAAATCTTTCACTCGTGGATGACTGTAAACCGGGCTTATAGTTACAAAGAAAGGGCAGCTGAGTTTCTTAATGAGACAGTGTGCACCTTGATTCGGGTTATTATACCGCCCCCTACCCATACTTAACCAATACACATCTTTAGACCCCTCTCTGCCGTGTATTTCCACCCCCGATACCCACAACGCTGCAGCTTGCTCCCTCCCCAAAAAGACCCCCTACCGATTCTCCTTGGTCACTTGGAATAGGACCTCCTATTTTCATACGGCTAAAGGAAGGACCCCAAACTCAAGAGCCCATAGTTCTTTAAGACTTTCCTCCGCCCTTTGCAGACTCCCCCTCTCGCCTTCTCTCACAGGCTCGCAGCGGCTTTGATCTTCCCTTAACAACAGTCACGTCATAGGGGAGTTTTGTCAAGCGGAGCTGCAGAGAGTTTTTAGAGGACTCAGCAGCATCCACGGAACCCGTGTCCGAACCCAGATCCAGTTTACTTACTTTGTCACCGCAACACCGAAGACATGGAGCACCAGCTGTTTTGCTGCGAAGTGGATACCATTAGAAGGGCTTACCAAGATAGCAACCTGTTGAATGACCGAGTTTTAAAGACAATGCTCATAGCTGAGGAGAACTACCTTCCGTCACCCAATTATTTCAAGTGTGTTCAGAAGGAAATTGTGCCTAAAATGAGGAAAATCGTCGCGACGTGGATGCTCGAGGTTTGTTGCGGATAATAGTTGTCTTTATGTATTACACAAGTTTACCTCATGCGTGATGGTTCTGCTCGTGCTCTTTGGACCCAAAGAACTGTTTAATAAATGTAAATATGTCGAAATGTTACCCGTGTACGCTTATTTCAGAACCGTCACGCGGATATATGCCACAACTGTTGTTATTACTAAGGTATTTAAAATATAAAAGTGAAAATGCGAAAGTAATAATGCCAGACGTGAAATGTTCTGTCCTTTCTATTGTCGCATCGCTTTATATCGCTTATTTTTTCCCTTTCGCGCAGTGTCTTTCGTTTCCTAGTAAACTAAAAATAATATAAATAAATTTCGTTTTTATTTCAATTTAATACCAATGTACACGTATGCATTCTCACTCGTGCCAGTGACTATTATACGCCATCTTTGTTGTCGTTTGCTTAAGTTTTTAATATTTCTAAATTCTAACATGGAAACTTTATTGACATCACTCGAGTTAAGGCGATTATTAGTGGATCTTTCAATTCACGGGTGTAATTTAAATCTATTTTTTACGCGTAAACGTAATATTTGTGTCTTAAAAGTTTTGTTTCAGTTTGCTATGCCTCCTGCACGGCGGTGTAAAAATAAGATATTTTTCGACTTTAAAATTCAAAGATCGTGTCCTAAACGGTCGGATTATATTCCTTACGGATTCATTTGGATTTACAGATGTTTAACATTAAATTCGATGCATGGGAATAATTTATATTAATTTTTGAAATGCCCACCACTCTTAAATGTCGCATGTTCCTTATTGTACATCAAGGCTTTCAAATTTAGTTCTTTTCACGTCGTTTTAATCATTGTATTCGATATATTTTACTTGTATTCAATAAAGCACATGTTCTGTAACATTTACATGTGCGTTAAACACCGCGAAACAATTTTGCTATATTTTTTTATATTTTTTGAAAAGATGACGAACTAGAAAATCGTTTCCTGAACCTAGCTCGGACGCCACCTTTTTGCATCGGAAAGCAACGACCACTAGCATCTAGAAAAAACATGTGCAATATTAATACATTTTACAAAACTCTACCATAACTATATAGTATTTAATTAAGTACTCTTTTAGCAGTCGCATAAATTCGTTTATAATTTAACCCTTCGCATTGCACGTGCAGCTACGGTGCAGATGCTAAACACGTGGGATAACTCGATCGGATCAAAGCATAAGAAAAAAAATCATTTGATTTCGTTCATTGAATTCTTATTAATTTGTTTATTACATATTTTGTACATGCACAAGGCCAAATGTACGTGCTAGCAGTATGTATGATGTACTTCCCTTTGTCTGCAGGTCTGCGAAGAGCAGAAATGTGAAGAGGAGGTTTTTCCATTGGCTATGAACTACCTGGATAGATTTTTATCGGTGGAGCCCACCAAAAAGACCCGGTTACAGCTGCTAGGAGCCACTTGTATGTTTTTGGCCTCTAAAATGAAAGAAACTGTGCCACTAACAGCAGAGAAGCTGTGCATATACACGGACAACTCGATCCGGCCCGGCGAATTATTGGTAATTATTCGATACTGCATACTTGCATACCTAATTTTATTTGTTTTATATATATATAATATACGACTCACAAAGAAATGCAATGTAATTTTACGTGACAGACAGTCATTGAGGTTTGTGACCATACTGGTTTAGTATGTTGTAAGGTGTTGCCAAATCCCATTCTCATGCATTTGCAGAAATTGCAGAAACTTTATACGTTTTATGTGACCCGTTAATTGAATGTAGGCCTTGCGTGAGCGTGCACGCTGCAATTATTCGATTATATCTCCATCTAGCGGTCATAAAGTGCAAAAATCTCCTATTGTAAATCGTCCTCTATATAACCATAAGCCTTTCTCTATCTCCTTCGCAGCAAATGGAACTGCTGGCACTAAATAAACTGAAGTGGGATTTAGCCTCCGTGACACCACACGATTTCATTGAACACTTTCTCGCCAAGTTGCCCATACATCACAGCAGCAAGCAGATACTCCGCAAGCACGCCCAGACATTTGTGGCCCTCTGTGCAACAGGTATGTGCCGAGCTGCTCTTGTGTCTTTATGCAATCTTGAAAATAAAAGTGCTATAAAGGGTTCTTCACAGATGGCATAGAATAAACGTATTTCTTACACTCCCTTTCTCCACTCCAAAGACCTTTTCTTTAGTGGACGTTGTTTATGGAACCATACGGCCAGACAAAGTGCGTTTTTTTTTTTAAAGTGCACGTTTATCTCTATGGCTGTAGGCCATTGTGCCTTTTTTGTTTTATATATGCCAAAGTGCATTTGGTCCGTGTTCTTCAAACGCTACGGAGAGGCGTGCAAAGAGCCGAGCACTTCATATACCGACTTCTATATTGCAATGGAAAGAGTCATCTTTCTTGTCCTAATTCCTCACTCAGAGTTATTGTAAACCAGTTTGAGCCTCTGCATGAGAGAGGAAGTCTGTTTCCTTTTGTGGTGATTGCTATGACTGCACCGCGGCTCCCGAGAAGCCCTGCCTGCTTCGTGCCGCGTTTCTGCGCATGCCGTGCATGTGAACCAAAAAGAGGAAGCCGTTTGCTGACGTTTTCCTCGTGAAAGGCCCTTTGTAACGTGATATTTTCCCTTAGATGTCTATATGTCTCCGATTAAAAGCATGCGCTCAGATCTCACCGATGGGCAGAAAATCGCTCTTACCTTATTGTAAAGCGATGGGTTTATCACCTGTGTGTGTAAAAGCCTGCATAGTGTCAGGAAGGAACTACTTTTGTATATTCCTTTCTCTTTTTGTCCCCCCATTAACATGGTGGGTATCACTAAAGCTCGCTCCTCTTTTATGTTTATGACCTGCATTTCTTTGAGAAGTAGCCTGGGATCTGAGCCAGGGAGAGTGTGGTTGGACGGATCCTGGAAAGGGGGGGTGGGTGCTGGTGAATGAAATGAATGGGTTGGGGTGAAGGCTCCTGTGCCTTTATGCTCAATTTGTCTTGACAATTGCCCTCTCATCTGTGGGCTAGCAATGGTAGACAACTTCCTATGAGAAAGGCAGTTGTGTCTCTTTATTCGCCATGTGTGGGCAAAGCCGAATATAAGGCAAAGAGGCAGCTTTGATTTATAAGCTCCTCTTATTGCCAATGTAAGTGCACGTTCAAGACAAATGTCTGAGGAAGAGCACCATAAGTCTCGAGAAGGTTTTGAAGTAGCGGACCGTGTTGCGGAGGGCATTAATATCCCCAAAACCCCAGGATTTCTGCACACTTCTCTATGTTTCGCCTCAGTGTGTGTGTGTGTGTGTGTGTGGGTATAGAGGCTTGATTTATTAGATGTTTGAGGGTGAGAGAGCTACCGTAGGGGGTAGTTGGAGCTCGCCCGGGACCTACAGCAAAGTTCTCTGCCTCCCCCCGAATACCCAAAGGCTTATAGAATGGTGTCAGCCCCAAATGTCACGGATTGTCCCCTACCAACCCTGCTCTCATTATAATTTAGTCATGCTATGGTTTATTATGAGCACTGTCCCCACCCACAGCCATTCTTCCGAAGTACCCACTAGTTTTGTTTTTGGCTACATTGTTTCTTATATTTGATGTGTGCTAATACATTCAACTTGTTTTTCTCCAGATGTTAACTTCATCGCAAGCCCTCCGTCCATGATCGCGGCAGGCAGCGTGGCGGCAGCGGTGCAGGGGTTGTATCTGAAGAGCAGCGACAGTTCCCTCTCGTCACAAAACCTCACCCACTTCCTCTCGCAGGTCATCAGGAGCGACCCCGTAAGTGCGCCACCTCATTTATGATAAAGCGTTAAACACGCGTTTTTTTGCGGTGCTAACCTCTTACTTCCTTCGTAGGACTGCTTGCGGTCGTGTCAGGAACAGATCGAGTCCCTGCTGGAATCTAGTCTCAGACAAGCTCAGCACAGCATCTCCACAGAGACCAAACGGGTGGAGGAGGACGTGGACCTCTCTTGCACACCCACAGACGTCAGAGACATTAACATCTGAACGGATCGCTTTCCACGATGAATCTCCTCGTCTTCGTTTCTGTTGGGTATGGGCTTTGGCCGAAAGCTTTATGGGACAGGAGGGAACCCCCCGCGCCCCACCATCCGACCAATACCTCGACCGATCGCAATTTGCCCCTCCGCGCGCCCTGACTGTTGACTGCTGGAACGGCATCCTTGCGTTTCGATCCCGACCCGGATCGCCAGCGGAGGGCGGCGATCGAATGGAAACCTTCTCCATTTCGACCCCTCTCTTATTTTATGCCTCGAGTCAAAAACGAAAAGACAGAAACATGGTATAGGCTATCTATCTAGGATTTTCAAATTGAATTAACAACGACGGTAGTTGGCTGTGACCTGCCTTAACTTGTCTCTGCATGGGAAAAGTGGGCTACTTTTATTTTATTTTTTAAAGTGTGTCAAAAGCTATTTTTGAAAGAGAAGAGATGTTATGTGTATGTTTGATTTCTTTTTCTCTTAGATAGTTCGTCGTTACGCTTGCTAAGAGTCCTGCTTTATCCGCAGTGTAGTTGTTGTAAATATATCCCCGCTTGCTATGCGTTTAGTCACTTTATTCTAATTCCTAGACAGATTCCCTTACAAGATTCTCTTCTCTTCCAAAATGGTTTATGTAACCTTAGTATATTTTTGTAAGCATGTATTTTTGTTATGATTCGGACGACTGTGGATCGCCGTGGGCCGAGGATGTGATTTAAGGCCAGACGCAAACCATTTCTTTTTCACTGCCGCTAATGTATAATGTTATCACTGCCTTGACACAATAAGCTTATCTTCTACCTGCTCGCAGCGCAGTCCGCAGTCTGCCTTTTTGTTTAGATTCATGTATTATCTAAAACCATTCCATTTATAAAAAAAAAAAGAAAAAGCACTTTTAGTCCGCCATTTGTGGCTGACTTTGACAAAAAACAGAAAAAAGAAAGAAATCCGCAGTTGTTAAAACAATAGGAACGGTGTAATAGACTCGTGTCGTCCGCAGCATGGAGCAGGTCTCTTTATCTATGGTGTTAATGGTTTGAAAGAGAAAGCGTGAGAGGGGGACATTGACAGATATCTTGCTCTTTACGATGTAATTTAATGGCTACCACGGATGCATTAAAGCGGTAAAATCACTATTTATTGTTTTCCGTCCCCCTCGTAAGGCCAGTATGCGTGGATGCCCGACTGTACCCGTGTTTGAAGTATGTGTTACGACTCGCTAGTTGCTAACTTGATAGAAAAGCACCATAGTTAAAGTATTGTTCTGAGCTGATGTACTCTGGTCTAGACTTTAAAAAACCAACAGTCGTGGCTTCAAGTAGATTTTGCACAAACCCAGAGATTCAGTCAGTTTGGATCTCTGGAAGGAAGGGGAGGAAGATGAGGAGGGATGTTATAGACGGCAGAGGGAGGCAAAAAAAAAAGGGTGATGGCTGGACATCAAAGAGTTAAGGCAAAACTGAGAAGATGTATGAAACGAATAAAACATGAGGAGATGCTGGGAGAAAACACTCCTCATATTTAGCTGCTATGGAGGGATTTCCAGCAAGAATGAAACTTTTTCAAATGGAAAAAACGACAACAACGATAACGATGAAAAAAAAGACATGCTTCTTTCTCTTGTCTTGTTTTGCTGCTATTTTTGTTTTATATAAAATGTCAATACGATGCCATGTAATAGGTTTTAATTTTCTCATAGAAAATTGATATTATTGACAACTTTGGTTCCTTTGGTAGTTTTTTTTTTATGTGATCAATTTTTGTTAATGTGATTTCTACGCTATGCTATTCCCAAAACAAAAAACACACAAAAAAAGCAGATGAGAAAAAATAGACAAATGTTTCTGTTATACCCACAATACCTCAAACTACAGTTGTGATTTAGCATTGATTTAGTCTGGGATTTTTCAGTAGTGCTATTTTATTATTTTATTATATTTTTTTGGCTACACCACGCCTGTTAGTCCTGTTGTAAAATGCAAACGATCATGTTAATCGTCATCCTACTGGGTCCTGATGCGAGCGAGTAGAAAAGCACATTGAATGGAATTGGTGCCATAAACGTTGACTCTTGTGAGTTTTTATCTTCCACAGTTTCATTAAAGGAGACTATATATACCCACTAATGCTTATCTTAATGAGTTAATGAAGCTTTTGTTTAAAAGTTTGTGACTGCCATGTGTCTTTACAAAGCCATAGTTTAGTCCTGTAGTAATTTAACACAGTGCAGACAGAAATGTTAGGCTTGGCATGTCTGCATCGAGTCGTCTTAATGAATGCGACGCAGCTACAATCATTATTAATGCTTCCCTTGACCTTTTATTATTTTTTTTATTTTTTTTGCATGAGCCCTCAACTTTGCATTCACATAAAGATCCACATCTTCAGTTTTCAGGGTTCTTTACTCGGCTGTTTGTTGGTTTTATGTATGTTAGTCTATAACATGGTGCTGCTATATGTTTGCATTGAGACTATAATGATTTTCTGAAAGAGTTGTGGCTATAAGCTAGTTATGGAGTGATGGAGGTGATTCAGGACCCAGGGGAAACAATTATATTATCCTCTGTAGTATCAGGAATCTCTTTTACCTCAAGAAAAAAATTGAATGATGAAAACCAGCACGTATTGGTGCGATTCACGCACACACACACACACACCGAGAGAAATGATGTGTGTGGGGATCTTTACTCTTGAATGTTTAGGGGGAACAGAGAAGCGATTTCATCCGCTTAACCCCACAGTATATAAATCTTATCCTTGTGTCTTAATTCTGTTGTAAACAAACCCGTAGAGTCTGTTTGTTTGATATGGTCTTCATTCCCACGGATCAAACCAAAATGTGCTGTTGATCCTGAAATACTATGTCATTGTTTGATTTTTTTTGTTTTTATTTCACAAAATGGTCACTGGTTTGAAATGCACAATCTTTCCTTGCTGACCCATCTTAGCCATGAGGTTAACTAGAATAAAATGTCAAAACCAGTTCAGTTGTCTCGCCTGGTTTGTGTCTTTTGTCTACTGCATATAAAAGTTTGTCCAAGCACTTTTCTGAAACGAAGAATGTTTGTGTTATGGTTTATGTACAGAGAACATCAAAACCATTTTCAAATTATTTATACATTTATTTAAACATCAAAAAATTGGTCAATAAATGGTCCATAGTTGTCACCTGTGGCAGTACTCTTTTGAAAGTACATCTTTGCACCTAAAGAGTTTATATTCGTACCTCAGATGTGCGTACTGGTACCAAAGGGTTCATTTTAGTACCTCAGAGGTACGTATTGGTACCGACAAGTTCATATTGGTACCTCAGATGTGCGTACAGGTACCAAAGAGTTCATATTAATACCTTAGATATGCGTACAGGTACCAATGAGTTCATATTAGTACCCCAATGGTATGTACTGGTACCAAAGAGTTCATAATAATTCCTTTAGATGTGCATACAGGTACCAATAAGTTCATATTAGTACCTCAGAGGTACATTCCAGGACCAACGAGTTCATATTAGTACCTTAGATGTGCGTACTGGTACCAAAGAGTTCATTTTAATACCTCAGATGTGCGTACTGGTACCAAAGAGTGCATATTCATCCTTCAGATGTGCGTACTGGTACCAAAGAGTTCATATTAATACCTTAGATGTGTGTACTAGTATCAAAGAGTTTATTTTAGTACATCAGATGTGTGTACCAGTACCAAAGAGTTCATATTAGTACCTCAGAGGTGCATACCGGTACCAAAGAGTTTATATAGTAAGTACCTCAGAGGTATATACCCGTACCAAAGAGTGCATATTATTACCTCAGATGTGCTTACAGTACCAAAGAGTTCATATAGTAAGTACCTCAGAGGTACGTACTGGAACCAAAGAGTTCATATTAGTAGCTCAGATGTGCGTACAGGTACCAAAGAGTTCATATTAGTACCTCAGATGTGCGTACGTACAGGTACCAAAGAGTTCATATTAGTATCTTAGATGTGCATACAGTACAGGTACCAAAGAGTGCATATTAGTACCTCAGAGGTGCACACCCGTACCAAAGAGTGCATATTATTACCTTAGATGTGCGTACCAGTACCAAAGAGTTCATATAGTAAGTACCTCAGAGGTACGTACTGGTACCAAAGAGTTCATATTAGTACCTCAGATGTGCGTACAGTTCAGGTACCAAAGAGTTCATATTCATTCCTCAGAGGTACACACCCGTACCAAAGAGTGATTATTATTAGCTCAGATGTGCTTACCAGTACCAAAGAGTTCATATAGTAAGTACCTCAGAGGTACGTACTGGTACCACAGAGTTCATATTAGTACCTTAGATGTGCGCACAGAACAGGTACCAAAAAGTGCATATGATTATCTCAGATGTGCTTACAGTACCAAAGAGTTCATATTAGTACCTTAGATGTGCGCACAGAACAGGTACCAAAGAGTGCATATTAGAACCTCAGATGTGCGTACAGTTCAGGTACCAAAGAGTTCATATTCATTCCTCAGAGGTACACACCCGTACCAAAGAGTGATTATTATTAGCTCAGATGTGCTTACCAGTACCAAAGACTTCATATAGTAAGTACCTCAGAGGTACGTACTGGTACCAAAGAGTTCATATTAGTACCTCAGATGTGCGTACAGTTCAGGTACCAAAGAGTTCATATTCATTCCTCAGAGGTACACACCCGTACCAAAGAGTGATTATTATTAGCTCAGATGTGCTTACCAGTACCAAAGAGTTCATATAGTAAGTACCTCAGAGGTACGTACTGGTACCACAGAGTTCATATTAGTACCTTAGATGTGCGCACAGAACAGGTACCAAAAAGTGCATATGATTATCTCAGATGTGCTTACAGTACCAAAGAGTTCATATTAGTACCTTAGATGTGCGCACAGAACAGGTACCAAAGAGTGCATATTAGAACCTCAGATGTGCGTACAGTTCAGGTACCAAAGAGTTCATATTCATTCCTCAGAGGTACACACCCGTACCAAAGAGTGATTATTATTAGCTCAGATGTGCTTACCAGTACCAAAGACTTCATATAGTAAGTACCTCAGAGGTACGTACTGGTACCAAAGAGTTCATATTAGTACCTCAGATGTGCATAATGGTACCAAATGTAGAACTCTTTTAATGGCTACTGCCCAAATGAAAGCTATTTACTTTTTTTTCTGACAGTATTTAATTCAAATGTATTTATATTCTGCGTTTATACAATGTTGTATAGTTTATGTAAAAAAAGGCAAGGCTTAAAATGTCATATGTATGATCAGTTTGTTAGGGTGTTTAGAGTCACAATCCACCAAAAAAACCAAATTGACATTCAGACGCAGCAGAAGTGAAAGTGAACAGCAGAAGTTGGAAAAGATTGATTGGATGAGCAAATAAACCCGATGTAGTCTCTTGGATCAGGAGGGTGAACGTCTTCTTTCATTCATTGTCAGCATATGATCTGTCTTCACAACAGAGGGTCTTTGATGTTCTGCTTTACAGACAGATCACCAGGTATTGCGTTGAGACTGCAAGGTCGAAGGAACTCGGACTATTTCGCACACCTTTGCTACTGACTGAGGTTTGAGATAATATTGTGTCTTTGGCTTTTGCCGTCTTGGTGTTTGCGGTTTCAAAGTAAGAAGCAACATTGCTCTCCTTAACTCAAACCATGTTGTCTTCTTTATGAAATAGGATCTCTGTGAATTGGGATATTTTTTTTAAGAAATGAATGGTCACCTCTGAACAGCATTTCACATAATCATTAGAACCAAAACGTAATATTACAGTATGTGTACCGTATGTGACTGTTCACCAAAACCGTAAAAGCCTCCCTCACCACCACATGTCGCCCCCCCTCCCCATGCATCTGACTGAAGTGGCTGATGCTTTCTTGTCTGTGCAGTGAATAGGAATTGCGCATTTATCATCCACATCATGAACCATGCGAGGAAGCGAGCGACTCAATGCTGAGATTGCAGCTTGTGTGTGAGTGTAATGGAAAGATTTGGGGGGGTATGAGGCACTGGGGCAAAAAAAGGGAGATACTATGCCACCATTCAACTCGGGCCCTTTTTTCGAGTGCCCGTCGGTTACATTTGTCACGTTCCTCTTTCATGTCACCACTCGCCACCTGCTCCTGAAATTCCTGAACATTTTCTGAAACCTTCCAGCGTCCTGCTTCATTTTCTCGTCCCCTCCCCTCTCGCTGGCCCCATGCGCTCTGTTCCACGAGTGAAAGGAAACCAAAGAAACACGGCTCCTCTAACTCTCTTTCACAGACCCGGCCCTCTGTCTTACACCCCCCTAAGTTCATGTTCTTCTGTTCTGCATGTGGAATTAGTCTTTCTCTCTCTTTCTCTCTCTCTCGCTCGCTTACTCACTCGCAGATGCTCAATATCTGAGAAAGATGATGTATCATTTATAGACTATGAGAATAATAGAGCACCTGACTGCAAAACCGGGCATTGTTCTGTTTTTAATTCAATACTGAATTGCGCAATCATCTTAACATTAAATCATAGTAGATGATATTACTTCTATTATGTGACAGACTGATGTATAAGCTGTTTTATTTATGTTGTTAAATTAAAAATCAAAATATCAAATGACTTTTTACACTTTTAAAGTATTTTCCTGTGGTTTCTCTATTGGATACCTGAAGTGCATCATAAATGGGCTACCATCTAGGTTTAGAGTCACATACAGCCATCATCTTTATCATCATGTATCATCATACTTGTTGATGGATATGGAGACGTATCCCTCTAACCTTTAACAGAAATAATATTTCATGACAAAATGAGTGATGAAGCAGCAGGACTCTGCACTGTCTGACTGAAGGCCTTCAGGGAAGTGAGAGGTTTTATCTGTCAAGCCTCTAAAGGTGCCGCCAGCAGGCCTAGTGTTTACCTGCTGCTGCCCACGGCGTAGACCAGCTGCCATCTCCAAACCATCCTCTAATATCCTGCCAACTCTTGTCTGCTTGAATTCTGATCTGCACCTCGGACTCCCAACAAAACTAAAGCCCATCGCACAGCCCCCGGTCTCTCGTTCGGGCCCCACTGCAGCATTGTTACGACCACAGCAACTGTCCCCATTCTGGGCCCAGGAGAGGGGAGGAGCATCATCTGTCAGCAGATCACTGACCACCCGTGAAACAGCATCGAGGAATTTGGGGCTGGTTACCCCAAAATAACAAAAGGTATAACTGGGGCAGCTGCAAACAGCAGGTGTGTATTTATAATAGAAAATCATACTCAATAATGGTCACTAACAGTACAATATAAACATTTTAGTAATAGTCAGTGGGAGGGAAAGAAGTTTGACAAATTTAACAAAGGGTGCCAAATATGCACCTGTAGATGTACATTATTTCTAAATTTACAGAATAAAAGAAAAAGGCAGCTGGAAGGTTCTTAAAAAAAGAGGTTACTGTACAGAAGAGGCAATCGTAATAAAATGTTAAAAAAAAATTAACAAAGGGAGGAGTGGTGGTAATAATTTACATGCAATGCAAATTCACGAATTAAATTTAACTTTATTGTTATTAAACAAGGCAACAAAATGCACTTCTGCAAATAATAGATATGTACAGATAAACAAGAATAAATAGATATACATATTATTGCTATGTGAATATACATAATGTGAAGATTATATAAATATGCATGATATGAATACACAAACTATACAGAATGTATTTTTATTGTGCAGATTACAGATCATATTCATTGATATACACTAGTCAACATTTAAAGTGAATCAAAATCTTTCATAAAAGTTGTCTAAATGTTTTAAACAATACCCATTTTTGTCTTAAGACAACTTTTTTGATCCACTTTAAATGTTGACTAGTGTATTTCAGTTTTGAGTAATACATTGTATGGAGAAAATATAGGTTATGTGTAGTGTATATGGATACAAGAGATACACGTGTATATAGAATGCAGAAAATTATAATCATTTTATTAAAAATGTTTTATAAAAACAAATCATCTTAAAAATCAAAAAATCACAATTGCTCATCTTTATCTAAACTTATAAAAATAATCGTGTATTTATATTTACTTCGTTTCTTAATTAAACATCTTTGAGATCCACACAGATCAAACTAAAACTGCAGTACTTGCTGCGCGCCAGCAGGCGGCGTCATTTAATTACTAGCATTCTCTGATTTTACCACAAGATGGCGCTGACAATACTCTTGTACAGAACAATGCAGAACATACAGGACTGTGCAGATAAAAAAATCTTTAAAAAAAAAAATGTCTGAAAATGCTAAGCCATCTTAATTATTTGGTTGGAACATTCATATAAAAAGTGACTTTCTTTCTGTATAATACTGGGAAATTGTTTAACATACCTGAATTTTTTTTTTTGGCATTTTCACAGGAAAAACCCTAACACACCATTCTTAAACTCCAAAAATGCCATTCAGGTTAAATAAACCGCCCCAAAACTCTTAAGAGTGACACATCTGTCCACTTATACTCTCTGCACATCAGCACTCCTCGATGCTGGCTGCCAGCAGATGATCTCATGTACTCAAGAGATCTCAGAGATGTGTTCTGAGTTTCTTCCACGGATGCACAAAAGCCCTTGGAGTCTCAGAAGGACATGTCCGTTGATCCATTAACATATTCTTTGAAGTCTGTTGACACATTCAGTACAGAGCACACCTGCGGCAAGACATGTTATGTTATTTTATGTTCCTGAATTGGCTAATAAATGCGAAGTAAAACTACTTGAAATGGCTACATACAATAAGAGATCGGGAGATTACCTGCCGAAACTTGGCACGGACTCTTTCCATGTCCTCTTGATGTTTCTCATACTGTGGGTCTTCATATGAATATTTCTCAATCACTCCAACCAATGATTCCACAGCTTTCAGTCTCTTCCTAGGGGACGTAAGGTACCCAAAGGTTAACTATGGGTGGCACAATTTGGTTAAGAGTCATGCTGTAAGGCCTTAAATAACATACCTTGCTTTAATGTCACTACTGTTTTGTAGGAGACATTTCCAAGCGACTGCAAATCCATGATAAAAAGAAACCTGGAAAAAACAGCAGGGCTGCATAATCGTTTGCAGAATAAAAGTTTTTGTTTATATCATATATGTGTGTGTACTGTGTAAAATCGTTATACATAAATAAATACACATATTTAAGAAATATTTACATGTGTATATACATTTTAATATTTATATATAATTTATATTAATATATATCTATAAATATTTTTTTCTTAAAATAATACATGCATGTGTGTGTATTTATTTATACATAATTATTATACAAAGTATACACACATATATGACATAAACAAAAACTTTTATTCTGCAAACGATTAGTTGTGATTAAGCGTTATGCAGTCCTAGGATGAAGACTTTTATTTAATTATAATTGCATACAATAAAATTGCATAAAAAAAAATAAAAACTGTGCCATTTTCTGTACACATACTGTATAATAAATAAGTCCTTGCTTTCTCAAGAATTATATTTCATTTTTAGTGAGGATTTAAGATGTAATCTTAAATTTATATCTAAACAGTTTTTTGCTTATCCTTTTAAAATACTTTTTAATATATGTCAGAAATTAGGATTTTGCATACTTTTTATTGCGTTTTATTAAACTAGATTTTTTTGCAAACCAGACACCGGAACTCATAAACCTGTCGCGTGTTTTCCAGACTACTACACGTGTACGTAGACTAACTGTATTCCGTACACAACGATGTTCCGTACAGATGACATTTAACTGCCAATAACTCAATAAATAATTTGAGATCACACACAAAAGTCATATCTGTGTCATCCTCATTTCCCCATCTTTCATCCACGACCAGGAAAGAGAACCTCATGCAAACTGTTTCAGTGATTATTCAGTAAATCTGCGGTGTGCGCCTCTTGTGTTTGAAAACGGCCGGTGGGCAGGCTTATGCTAACAGACTGCAGCTTCAGGGGGAGACAAGTGGGGCAGCAAAAATGTGGATTTCAGTTTAATTTATGCTTCACACTTTATTTACGTCTTTATAAAATGAATGATTTTTTATCACAAACTGTTAAATATATTACCTTTTGTTGAAAAAAATATTTGAAATTGGAGTATTTAATGTTTAAAGTCGGTTGCGTCCGATGACTGCATAGAGCCAGTCGGATAGCACGTCTGTCAGTACCATCTTGTATGCAGTGATTATGTTTAACTTAACTTTCATCATGCTTTAACAAATTAAAAAACATCACAATCAAGTAAAATAAAACATTATTTCATCTTTAATGTCCATTTTCGTAGCTGAAATCAAGTTTTGCGCTCTGTACGGAACATCATTGTTAGCATGTACGGAACACAGTTTTCCCTAATCATCTTTCGTACACAGGCGGAGGAGGTACTTTTTCTCACTTTTCTCAAAAACTATTGGTCCAAAAGACATCAATCAAAGTGTAAATCATACAATAGGCCTTCCCCCAGAGAATGCGCACACAAACATGCTTATTTTGAGCAAGTTACATCGAGGAGTAGACGAAAGCTTGCGGAAAAGCCCGAAAGTGTACGGAACACAGTTAGTCTACGTTACACGTGTAGGCAGGTAGGCGCTGTAAGCACGAGCTACATCTATGGAAAATGTATCAAATGTACGAAGAAAATCCTTGTCAGTGCCGTCGAGGATTTGTCATCTGTCTTTTTATATAAAGGTACATCTCTGTCATTATGTTTGTATATTTTACCTCGACACTGAGTCTTGCACCATGCAGACGCCCGTGGTTCTTCCCCTCGATGGTCCCCTGTCGAAACCCCTCTTCAAATCCTTCTTGATAACCCTGAACATGAAATCTAAATAAGACAAAATAGAATCAATAAGTCTAAAATGTGGAAAATGTGTCAGTATAAAAAAGGTTCACTGAGGAAAACACATTCAGACAGATTAAAACAATTTATTTTAAAACAGCGATGCATTTACCTGTCATCCGCCATGGTAATAGAGTCAAACAAATCATCATTATTAGACATAAAAGCCATTTTTTTTACATAAATCAATTATATTTCGATCCCAAAGACTTTTTAGCGGTTACTTCCGGGATATTTCTTCTTCATTGCGTTTGTGCTGATTGCGTCGTTGATGTTTGTGAACTACACCGCCGTCTGCTGGAATTAATATTGACTACACTGAATATAGAATTAGTACAGATTTTAGCAGACAACAGTAACGAAAACCTTTTTGTTTTTCAAGGGTTTCTTTATAATTTTAAAAGCTCTAGTCAGTGCTATTTAATCATCATTTACACAGCTTAAGTTTACTTGATTCAACCTTTATTTACAGGTTGAAAACGCTTACAAGTCTTTAAACGTGTGCTCCAAGTTATCTTACAAGACAATACAAAAACCGCACATAAATAGAAGACAAATATTTAAAAATACCTACAAAAATATAATCTTGCCGTTCTTATCTTAAAACATGGCAATACCTTTTCTAAAACCAATCAAGTGTCAATCAAAATTTGAAAAAATGTAATTGTAGTTTTGTTATAGTTTGTGTGCTATCCATT
The DNA here is from genome assembly GCF_030506205.2 of Paramisgurnus dabryanus. Taxonomy (NCBI): domain Eukaryota; kingdom Metazoa; phylum Chordata; class Actinopteri; order Cypriniformes; family Cobitidae; genus Paramisgurnus; species Paramisgurnus dabryanus. The sequence goes on from NC_133338.1 coordinate 51,160,134, forward strand.
ATTCATCAAAATATCTTCTTTTGTGTTCACCAGAAAAAATAAATTCATACAGATTTAGAACAACATGAGGATGAGAAAATTATGACAGAATTTTCATTTTTGGGTGAACTACCTTTAAGATTTATACTGATATTACAAAAATAGTCAAGCATGTTCATTAGAAGTAGGGGTCTTAAATCTTTTGTCCATATAGTGTACTTACTACGAGAGATTTACTTGGTTTTAGTTGAGCGCTTCTCATCTTAATACGTTTAATTTAACCGGATGCAATAAAATAATGCACCAGTAGAGGGAGCCACAGTGTTACAAAAAAAGTTCCAGTCCCGGTGTGGAACGATTGAACATAATATAATTGTAGTAGGCTATTAATAAAATATACGACGATTGCATCTGCTGTACTATTTTTTTAAAGAATTTATAAATATATAAAATAAAAATCTTAAAATATTTGCAAAATATTGTGAATTTTTTATGTACAGTTATTACTGTAAGATTCTGTCTTTAGTGTCTCCTCAGTGACAAAGGCATACATTTACTTAATTTTTTTTTAGCCAGTGCCACTAAGAAAAATAATATGGTGCCATTTTTATTGTAGTATTTCCTCTTGTTAGTGCTTATGGACAACAGTGGGTCAATTAAAACCATACCTATATACAGTAGAAGAAAAACAATAACTGGATATTTCATTAATGACATAGAAAGCATATATTAGGGCACAGTAAATTGTACAGTGTTAAAGTTACACTATACAGAGAGAAGGGCCATTACAGAGACAGTGAAAAATAAATAAATAAACCCAAATTAATGGTTAATGCACCACTAAGACTGAGAGTCTCAAGAATTGGAGTGATTTGTTTTTGTGTGCAGTCCATAGCACCTCTGCATGTTCTCCGTCACTGTGTGTGGAATTGACCATCGCAGGTCCTTTTGAAAGTCTTTCCCTGTGCTCCGGACTTATCTCACACAGTCCTTTGTTTCTGCACGAGAACCCGGACCTTCAGCTCCGGGTCGCTTCCTCAGAACATCCACAAATGATGGTTGACTGCTCATCTTTTGTTAAAACTGGGACTTTGGATCACTATTTGAGACATCTTTCCAAAAGGGTCCATACTGTCGATCTGAAGACCTAACTGAAGGTCGTGTTCAGGGTCAATGGGAGAGCGCTGTTCTCCTGATTGATGGTCGGAGGTAGGTTCCTGCGGTAGTGTGTTCAGCATGGGAAGGAACTGGGATAGAGAAGTCCCATCTTTGTTGTTTTTTCCACCACCCAAATTCACCAGGGCTCCATGTTTGCTCGAGATGTAGATGTTGTAGCCGTCTGGCAGAACCCTTTCTATAAAGGAGCAATCCTCTTGCGTGTAGATGTGCTATTAGAGAAGAAATGCAAAAGCATGAAAACGTGGACACCGTGACCACATCACCCAGGTGCACCTGTCCTGCCGTGTTTCCTTGATAGCTGTTTGCAAACCACATATGGGGCAAGGTTGTTATTGCAGTTTCTTTTGATGAGGTTTTAACTATGCAAACATACCCCGACACGGCCAAAGGTCACTGCTATGACACCAGTCAAATCTGCATGCTTTGTGAGAATTTTTTTACACAAAGTTGCATTTTCATTTTTTTGTTTTTTTGCAATTTGTGCACCTAAATTTGATTTAGCTTTCCTCCTGTTGAAAAAGTTTCAGTTCGGTATACAACAGTGAAGTATTTATGTGCACATATGTGATTAAACTAATATAACCCATCATTGGTCTTGCCATTAAATAATGACTTTGGCTATAACATGGGCTGGGAGGAATGAACTCGTGACCAGAGTATAATGTCAATAAAAGCAGATGTCCGTGACGAAATCAGCTCGTCTACTCGTTCCCAGTCATAAAGGACATCAGTAGGTGACCCTACCTTTACAAGGTTATCTCTGACGAACATGTGCACTTCTATTATGATTGGTGACACTTTTTTTAGGAATAAAACTATTTACATTTATTACAATTCGATTATTAAAGTTTACATTTTAGAAAGTTAACTGTTTGAATACATCAAAAACTTTGTTGTCTTTGTCATTCAAATCTTGAAGTTGATCTTTGAGCTTAATCCACACATGGATATCAATTATCAGTTAGGTATTATTAGAAATGTAATACTATGATATACAAATGGTTGTAAACAGCATTAGTTTAGGATTATTTTACTAGTATGATACAACTCTAAGCCCTTTAGGTGTCATAAATAATGCTGATTAAACAACTATGTCCAGGTGTAATTACTTTAAACTTAAACCAGGTAAAGATCTGCTCCTAAACATAAATAAAAAAAAAAGATCTGTCTACTGTTTCACCACATGTATTTACTGCTCATCTGCTTTTCAACAATGCTAAGCAACAATTTTGTTAAAGTTTAAAAGTGAAACCTACCGATCCATACAATTTTCCATGCCTCTCCATACAGAGAAATCTGGAGCTTGCAACCCCTTTGATGGCAACAAAACCCGTATCCACCGGCCAAATCTCAAGCAAACCTTCAATGAAACACATAATATAATAAATATATGCAAAAGAGAGATGCATTGGGATTTTATACACCCTAATAAATGGTGCTAAATAGCACTAAAAGTGGTTCATTTGCAGTTTTAGTGCTAAACAGCTAAACATCACCTGTAGTGACTGTGTGTAGAACCATATTGTGCGATGTTAAACCATAAGTGGTGCTATATAGGTTTTTTTTTTTTAGTTTAGAATTAAAAATAAAATGCGCAATTGCGCGGCCTTAAGTGACTCAAAAGCACAATTTTGATTTTAATTTCCATGCATTTATGTACATTTCGGAGCCTGCACTTTACATCAAAATGCGCAAACTCAAAGACTTCATTTAAGGACACTTGCAACCTGATTATTTCCAGTTGATAGAACCAAAATGCAAAGAGCAAAAAATGGGATAAGTTGCTTAGAAATACAGCAGTGAAAAGAAGTAAATATAATGCTATAAACTGTTCTAATCTGTTATTACTTACTGTGAAGAGTTTGCACGTGTGATCCAGTTATTTTCCCATCTGTGTGTATTTGCAGATGTAAACCGCGTCTTGCCGCGTACAGATGTCGGTGTCGGACAGGTTGTCCCCAGTCATTTGCCAAATGTGGACCAGAGTCGGGCAGCGGGAAGCTCTTGACACCGATGAGACATGCCCAAACTGCGATTAAGAGTAAGTGCAGCATTATTCAGTAATGATGAACTAATCTCGTGCCTCGTGCTGATATATATTACGCCTGCGCACACTGCGATCCAGTTTGTTTCTCTCTCTCTTTCTCTCTCGACGTATAAAGCTCCTCCAATGGCCTTTAAAAGCTTCTCTTATCAGAATAATCGATAACCCTTTTCCTCTTTGGCAGTTCTAGGAAGAGGATCATAACACACCCACAGGACATCCAAAAAAAAAAGATAAAAACGAAATAAATTAGAGCAAATTATTTGGATGCTATTTTATTATGAAACATATATTATAATGCCATCTGTACTTAAAAAATGTGTTAAGATACATCGATTAAAAACAATCGCGTTTGCACATAAGCGTGCATTAAAACGCATTTCAAGCCTCGAGGTGTGAATCTTAATGCGCATTATATTTGGGTAGGCTATTGTTTTTACGAATCAAGCTTGATAAAATATTATGCCTTATAAAATAAAGTTTGTTGCACTTTAACAGTTTAAAACAGCCTAAATTATTTTATTAAACTTATTAAAGTTTTACATTTTGCGCAAAATTGACGTGCATCAAATTATAATTTAGTAATGAATTAATTTGCTTTATAATTTGTTGTGTAGTTTTTCTTAAAAAAAAAACGTTTTCCCTGCGAAACTGTCATGTAAGCGCACTAAAACACTCTGTGTTTATACTTTTTACGCAGAGTGCCCGTTTTGTGAACCCAAATGATAGTCACAGCATTTACATAGAGGTTAAAGAGTAATTTTAAGTAAATACTCCCATTCATGAAAATGTGCTGTCTGTTGCGGTGTAAATTTAAGAGTCACTCTGTAATTATAATAAAGTTACTGATTTAGTAGTTTGTTGTTTTTGCTCTTAATTATAAGCGTGTCTATAAAAGATTTTTGACAATATATCGAACATTTAGAGGAGATATGACGATCCTAATTCTAATCAGAAGATGGCGCTCGTGGTCTGACTAAAAGTAAACTGGCATTATTTTAGGAATGATTATAACTGCACAGATGTTTCATGAACGAGCTGGACTAAATCTTAAGGCTAACCTTGATGATCTAACTAGTTTGAAGATAACCTTTGATTAATCGCCAATTATGCAAATCATTAAAAAAGATAGAAAATAGTCTAATTGGTAATTTTTTAATGATTATTTTTTTATTTTTTTATTTTATTAGACAATTTATTATTATTATTATTATTATTATTATTATTAATAATACCAATAATATACACTCTAAAATGTCTTTTTTTGGGTGGTAAATATTGGACAGAACACACTGCTGGGTAAAAAATGACCCAATGCTGGGTTGTTACCCAACCACTGGGTAATACCAACTCAGCATTGGGTAATTTTGAACCCAATATTTATCAAGTATTGGAAGAAAATAACCTAGCCATTTTTTAGTGTATTATTATTGTTATTAATAATAACAACAATACTATTAATTGTACTAATACATATAAATAAAAATGATAATGATAATAATAAGAATAATTTTACTAATAAATAACAGTAAGAATAATTATTATTTATTATTATTATTATGATTATTCATTGTATTGATAATAATAATAATACTTATTATTAATTATTACATTAATATAAAAATACTCATTGGCAATGAAGGCAAAACTTTTTATAAACTGAAGCTCTGGAAGTGTCTTTGCATCTTTGATTGTGGGGTGAAGTTAGGAAAAAGAAGACCAATAAGAAATCTATAAAGCAAAATCTAAACGAAACAGTTAAACTGTATTATTGACAGCTTGACAACAATTTTGAATGAATGAATGGGTGAATGAATAAATCTTCAGTGGTGATGCATTTATTTTCTTCGTAGCAGTTTAGTTATTTTCTTGGGAATTTCCATTATCTCATCCTACATATGAGAGACGCTTTTCATTATTATCATTACTCATATAGTGTCATTTTGAAAACTTGCCTTTGTGCTGTTACAGCAGTGTAAAGAGGAAGTGATGTCATAAGTCTGTATGGTGACCTATGCGTTCATTCAGTCTCAAAAAGTCCCTGCTACTATTGAGGGAAATCTCAAGCTCATGCACCTAACCCAGTTCATTCATTGGACGGTCTTTATTTGGTCATGAATGAAAGATGATTGTGTAATTTAATGCTGACCCAACGAATCAAAGTTCTTAACCTGGATGTATTTCGTAATGCATTCTTAAGCAGATTCAAAATTGCTAAATTTGATTTATTTTTGTTGTGTGTTTAATGTTATGTGACCCTTGGAGAGAAGCATCTCTTTTGCACAAACGTTCATACACATACATTAGAGTAGTGTGAGCTACGTGAGGAGATCCCGTGGGAAGTAAACAAGGGTATTAACATGTAGTGTCTGTTTACCTTTGGGTCGATTATGCTGTATGACGCACAGCAGAGGAAAATGCATATTGACAGTACCCTGTACACAGTTTAACTTCATTTACTCCAGCTGCTTCATTTATTGAAATTAAACTGCAACTGGAGTATTGAAAGCAAACACATTGTAGTATGAGATGATGCTGCCTTGTTGGGGGTGGGAGGGGGGGTTAAAGAAAGTTCTCCAGAGTAGGAAATGTATTAGGAATGGCAGATGCTGAACTTAAGATATATATTAATATAATAATGCTGGGTTATGTGTGGGGCCAAAAAAGGGATGAACCAGACCTGTTGAGTTGTAATTTAGCCATTGCTGGGTTGTTTTAACCGAAGATGCTGGGTTGTTTTAACTTATTGTTGGGTCAAATTATAAACATTTCTGGGTTAATTTAAAGGGGCCATGGCATGAAAATCTGACTTTTTTCATGTTTAAGTGCTATGATGGGGTCCACAGTGCTTCTATCAACCTAATGTGAAAAAGATCAACCCAGTAACTTAGTTTTGGTAAACCATTCTCTACAAGCACATGAAAAAATAGGTAGTTGAAATTTGGCTCCCCTTGTGATGTCATAATAAAAATACCACCCCTTAATCTGCACTATCCAACCACAGCACTGCCATTTAGAACAGAAAAAAGCACAATTGAGTTTTAATTGCAACAAACCACCGTCATTGTGATCAGTGTTTGAATTTTATCAGCTCATTTGCATTTTAAAGGACACACCCAAAACGGCACATTTTTGCACACACCTACAAAGTGGCAATTTTAATATAATCAATTATTTAGATGGTATTTTGAGCTAAAACTTCACATATGTACTCTGGGGACACCAAAGATTTATTTGACATCATAAAAAAGTTTTGTGCCATGGCCCCTTTAACCCTAGGGCTGGGTTCGTCCCTTTTTGACCACACACTGGGTAGCCTATAAAATAAACCAATATTTTAGTGAGTTTTAGTTAAGTCATATAGCCTAGTGGTGTTAAAGGCATATTAAATATGGTTATGAATAAATATTTAAAACTTTTTACATGCCTTCATGACAAAAACAATTATTTGGCCAACCAAAACTCTCTCCAAACTACAAAGCCAGATCTCAGCCAAATAGTTTTCTTTTTCTGGTGGACCAAACCCAAACCAGGATTCAAACAAAACCAGTCATATCAGGGTTTCCCGCAGAAAATTTGTTAGTTAAGGTGGTAGGGTTGTGCAGTGGGCAGGCTGGGGGCATGGCAATCCAAAGGGCGGGGCGTACGCGTCATGATGAAATTATTTTATTTAAAACACTCAAATAAAACTCAATTTTGAAGAAACTATGACAGAAAATGAACACATACTAGATTAGTAATGAATTAAATGTTTTATCAACAGGCTAGTTATCCTCCAGACAGTGACGGGTCTTTCTCTCATTTCGGCCATGTTGCGTTTGGTGGAATTTTTTTTGGACGACCTAGTTAAGGTGGTAGGGTATCCCAGCTTAGGTGGGCCACCCGAACTGAAAAGTGCTGCGGGAAACCCTGCATATGTAGCATAGGTATTTTTGTAGCAATAGCCAACAATGGATTGCATGGGTCAAAATTATCGCCATATTAGCCAAAAATCATTAGGATATTAAGTAAAGATCATGTACCATTAAGATATTTTGTACATTTCCTACTGTAAATAAATCAAAAATGTATTTATTATTAGTAATATGTGTTGCTTAGGACTTTATTTGGACAACTTGAAAGGCGATTTTCTCAATATTTTTATTTATTTATTTTTTTGCACCCTCAGATTCCAGATTTTCAAATAGTTGTATCTCAGCCAAATATTGTTATTTCCTAACAAACCATACATCAATGGAAAGCTTTTTTTGTAGTCCAGGGTAACATTGACTTTTCTGTTGCCCTTCTGTAGAAATCTGAAAGCAATCTGCAGTACAGACTTAGAAAACAAGCAATATTGGTTTATACAACCTTTTCTGGAGTGTGTATAAAATTTTGTAAGATTAAAACAGGTTAAAGGGATAATTCACCCAAAAATAAAAATTCTGTCAGCATTTTCTCATCCTCATGTTGTTTAGACCTTTATGAATTTATTTTTTTTGATGAACACAAAAGAAGATATTTTGATAAATGATGGTAAGCACACAGCTGATTGTAACAATTGACTTCCATAGTAGGAAAAACAAATATGATGGAATTGAAAGGGTACCGTCAACTGTGTGCTTACCACCTTAATTTTTCCCAATATCTTTTTCATAATTTTTCACAATACTTCCGTTATATTTGTTTTCCTACTATGGAAGTCAATGGATATAGGTGCTTAGTGCCATATTATTTATCATAATGTGTACTTCATCATTTATCGCAATACTTCCATAATATTTAATTTCCTGGTATGGAAGTCAATGATTAATCAGCTGTGTGCTTACCATCATTTATCAAAATATTTTCTGTTGTGTTCATCAAAATACAGAATCAGAAATTCATACAGATTTAGAACAACAGATGAGTAAATGATGACAGAATTTTCATTTTTGGGTGAATTATCTCTTTAAGTGGAACATTAAATGAATCATCATTGCATTTGGCTAATTTAAGGGATTTTTAGCAATTTGTTCATGTGTTAAGTGAGCAGTGTGAGCTCATTGTCTCATATTTAGATCGTGTTGGTTGTAGTATATATGTTGATGAAACAGGCCTGATGTATTTGTTTTAGTAAGCTGCTGTCTTATAAATGCTGCAGTCATCATTCACTTTGAAGGTCTGGTAGTATGTTTTGACTATGGTGCCTCTTGTTCCTTGTTGTGCCAACACGAGCCACTGTGTTTGTGTTACTTTAATTAAAGCCATGTGAAATCCTCCTCTCTAATTCTGTAGGTCTATGTGTCCTAAACCTGTTAAGATCAGAAGGCTTTACTCTGCTTTTCATACTTCAATTGGTCTTGGCTTCAAATAATCTGTAGCTCTATATCACATTTATTAATCTTAGTTCATGTTAATTTTTAGCATTTACAAATAATATATAAAAAATAGTGAAACTGTTTACTTTAGTCAATGCACAAAGAACTAGGCATGGGCCGGTTACCAATTTTAAGGTATAGCGAGGTTCTAAACAGTCAAGGTTTCAAAACCAGTAAAATGTTCTGTGATACCGTCTCCAAGGTATGAGTTGTGTTTATACAAAATTAATTAAATCATTAAGTCATGTGATTGATTTGATGTTTACCTTTACTGTAATATACATTTAAAAATATTATATATATTTTTGAAAGCATATTATAATTTAAAGGGATAGTTCGGCCAAAAACGATATTAAACCCATGATTTACTCACCCCCAAGCTGTCTGAGTTGCATATTTCCATCGTTTTTCAGACAAACACATTTTCGGATATTTTAGAAAATGTTTTAGATCTTTCAGTTGATTAAATGTAATGTTACGGGGTCCACGACCTTCAAGTCCAAAAAAGTGCGTCCATCCTTCAAAAATTTAATCCAAACGGCTCCAGGATGATAAACAAAGGTCTTCTGAGGGTAATCCGCGTGGTGTTGTTGTAGAAATATCCATATTTACAATTTTATTAACGAAAATAAATACCTTCCGGTAGCGCCGCCATCTTATACTCCTCTGTATTCAGGAGAGAGTATTAGCGTAGTGAACGCACTTTTCTTAGTGACGTATGACAAATTCGGAGGGCGGGGGCACAGAGCAGCAGCAGAGTAGCCTTCGTAGGCTGCGTAAGCTCTCATCCTGAATGCGGACGCGACTAAGATGGCGGCGCTACCGGAAGGTATTTATTTTCGTTAATAAAGTTTTAAATATGGATATTTCTACAACAACACCGCGCGGATTACCCTCAGAAGACCTTTGTTTATCATCCTGGAGCCGTTTGGATTTAATTTGCAAAGGATGGACGCACTTTTTTTGGACTTGAAGGTCGTGGACTATGGGTGGACCCCGTAACATTACATTTAATCAACTGAAAGATCTAAAACATTTTCTAAAATATCCGAAAATGTGTTTGTCTGAAAAACGATGGACATATGCAACTCGGACAGCTTGGGGGTGAGTAAATCATGGGTTTAATATCGTTTTTGGCCGAACTATCCCTTTAAAGGCTTTGTTTTTACCTGGCATTTGAGAATAACACATTTTAGTGTTGCAATGGCAATACAACACTGTGAAACCGTGGTATTTTTGCTATAGGTTATCATACCGCCAGAATTTATACCGGCCATGCCTACAAAGAACTAACATGAACAATTGTATTGACATTAAAGCAACACTATGTAGTTTTTTTACCTTTAAATAATGTCTCTAAAAAAATTTTTGTGATAGAACAACTTTTAACTGGACAAATTGTACTGTTGCTGCAACCTGAGCAGCCTCCTAGCTGCTACAAGCAAACTCTGAAAGTGGCGGTGGAGGGTAGGAAACACAGCCCCGCCCCTCCCCCTTTCTGCAGAAGAGTGTCTGATACCAGGCACTGTTGCACTATTCAACCACATGGGGGAGCTGTAAGTCATTTTTACATGGAAATTGCATAGTGTTGCTTTAAATAAGATTAACAAAAATTTATAAATGCTGAAAAACTACATTGCCCATGGTTCATGTTAGCTAATGCATTTACTAATGTTAACAAATACTATCTTACTGTTGTACTTGTTACCATTTTTGTTTATAATTTCTAAATCCAATCTGCAATCTGGTCAATCCAACTCAATGGCAATTGATACAAGGTCCCTTAATTTGTATTATTCGTACGACCACAATTGTATGTTTTTGTAAGATTGGCTTTGCCCCTTTGACATTGGGGTTGGGGTGGGGTTTCGTTATTGTTTTTTTTTGTACGATTTACTTTGAATACATTTATATGAATTAGGCAACTCATAAAATATGTACAAATTCCTGGAGATCACAATATTGTTGCAATATGAAAAAGAATACGAGTAACAATGGGAATACCTCTACAACCATATTGTGCCCATATTAATAAAAGTTTTCATATACAGAAATTGTTTTGAAGAGCCTATCTAGTACCTTACGTCCCTGGACCACAAAACAAGTCATAAATAGCACGCATATACTGTGTATAATAATTATGTAGATATACATGCATGTGTATTTAATAGATATTTACATGTGTATATACATTTTATATTTATATATGATTTCATTCAGGGTTTAGTGCTATTACTACGGTGCATGGCTGAGTTTTTACCTGGGTGGACATCTGAATTTTTCGGACCGAAATTAAATTAAAGTTTATTTCAATTATGCATTGTTGCAAAGAAGCTTTAAATAAATTATTAAATAATATTAAATTGCATGCTATTATTGATTTATTATATATATATTTTTTTCATTTATTCTATTATATATTATATGTGTCCCTGAACCACAAAACCAGTCACAAGTCACATGAGTATATTTGTAGCAATAGCCAACAATACATCGTATGGGTCAAAATTATTGATTTTTTAATGCCAAAAATGATTAGGATTTTAAGTAAAGATCATGTTCCAGGAAGATATTTTGTAATTTCCTACCATAAATATATCAAAAGTTTATTTATTATTAGTAATATGTGTTGCTAAGGACTTCATTTGGACAACTTTAAATGCGATTTTTCAATATTTTGGTTGTTTTGCATCCTCAAATTTCAGATTTTCAAATAGTTGTATCTCGGCCAAATTATACTGTCCTATTATATTGATATTGTCCTAACAAACCATACATCAATGCAAAGCTTATTTATTCATATTATTCATTACTTTCAGATGATCTCAATAAAAAAATGGCCCTTATTTGGTCCAGGGTCACAAAATAGGGCTTTTTATTCTGTGATTCTTGAAAGGCAACATATGTACTGATGATCAATTACAGTTAACCGAAGAACAGTAAAATTTACACCTAGATCCTTTTGAATCTTTTAATTAAGATGTTTCTGTGTTTTAGTACTCAACCCCATTAGATGTGCTTGTTTGCAGTGTCTCTATGTATATTCCCAGACAATAGACTTGTGATTCAAGTTCAAGTTCCCAAGGGAAAGGTGAGAAACCGGTGGTTTCTGAGAATTTTTGGGCCTCTTTTCAATGCTAGGAGATGGGGAATAGAAAGTGACTCGCAGGTTCGTCCCCCCTTCTCGATGCTGGGCGGCCTGCTCCATGATTACAGGCTACGAGTCCGAGTCATTTCCCCTCTGCTAATGCCCGAGCGTACACCTCTAAACATGGTGGAAGTGCAGGGGGGGTGGGATGTTTTTCGCAGCTGTTTGAAGTGCCTTGTGTTTATAGGCAACATCTGGAGTACCCCAAACAGACAACTTACAGCTGGCTCTACAAAAAGGGCACAGACACCCGAATTAAATACCCCTCTCAGGCAAACAGCCTCGGGCAGTGTCTCTGTACTTCCCTTCTGCGAAAACACTGCAAAGTATCGGCCGATGACCATATTAACACATGCACAAAACAAATGCATGAATTAGAAATAGATTCTGTCCAGCATAAAACCAGAAATTATTGCCCTTACGATTTTTTGAAGTAAAAATAGTATAGTAACCATGGTTTAACAATGTTTTTTGTAGCAAAGCCATGGTTATTTTGTAGTAACCCTGGTTTAGCTAAAGATTTTTTTACTGTGGTAAAAGCATGGTTCATTTCAACTGCATCCTTGTGTGCTTTTTTTGTAAATGATCTGCTGTGTGTTTGATAGCAGGTGTGTGTTTGTGTAACAGTGATTTTCAGTGGAGGTTGAAGCAGATGCATTCAGGTGGTTGCTTGTGGGTCAAACCAGGTGTGGAAATTTGAATTTTATGCATCTTATTTGCTTCACCAAGGCCCTCCCCCAGCGATTTGTTGCCATGCACTGCGGCCAATTTGTATTTGTTGTAAATGCTTTTGACAATGCACTTTGGTGGATACATTTTATCATGGTGTGTGTCCAAATTTAAAAATCGATGGCACTGAGTTTGTAAGACGGTGCCTAGAAGAATCCTATCCTTTCCTTTTTTTTTAAAGATTTATTTATAAATATTCATACTTTCCTTTTTTTAAAGATTTATTTATAAATATTCATACTTTCCTTTTTTTAAAGATTTATTAATAAATATTCATACTTTCCTTTTTTTTAAAGATGTATTTATAAATATTTCTTTTTTTTAAGATTTATTAATAAATATTCATACTTTCCTTTTTTTAAAGATTTATTTATAAATATTCATACTTTCCTTTTTTTAAAGATTTATTTATAAATATTCATCCTTTCCTTTTTTTAAAGATTTTTTATAAATATTCATACTTTCCTTTTTTTAAAGATTTATTTATAAATATTCATACTTTCCTTTTTTTAAAGATTTATTTATAAATATTCATACTTTCCTTTTTTTAAAGATTTATTTATAGATATTCATACTTTCCTTTTTTTAATAAATATTTCTTTTTTTTAAAGATTTATTTATAAATATTCATACTTTCCTTTTTTAAAGATGTATTTATAAATATTTCCTTTTTTTAAAGATTTATTTATAAATATTCATACTTTCCTTTTTTAAATGTATTTATAAATATTTCCCTTTTTTTAAAGATTTATTTATAAATATTCATACTTTCCTTTTTTAAAGATTTATTTATAAATATTTCCTTTTTTTTAAGATTTATTTATAAATATTTATACTTTCCTTTTTTAAAAGATTTATTTATAAATATTTCCTTTTTTAAAGATTTATTTATAAATATTCATACTTTCCTTTTTTAAAGATTTATTTATAAATATTTCCTTTTTTTAAAGATTTATTTATAAATATTCATACTTTCCTTTTTTAAAGATTTACTTATAAATATTTCCTTTTTTTAAAGATTTATTTATAAATATTTCCGTTTTTTTTTTTTTTGAAGATTTATTTATAAATAATTGACTCCGGTCCTTTGAATTATTTGAAAATATTGCACACCCACGGTGTAACGGCACTCCGCTTTGCGTCGTGCCGCATTGCACCTTGGGTGTGCATTATTTTCTTATAATTCAATGGCCCGTCGCCAATTATTCCTTTCATATATCCTTTTTTGTAAAGATTTATTTATAAGAAACACCCAACTAGAATTGTATTGTAAAAAACAAAATTAACTTTAGCTGGGTTTTATGGACTTGGTCACTTGGTCACCATGTTTGTAATCGAAATGCTTTGTGATTTATAAGCCTGTCGTGATCTTGACTCGCCCTTAAAGATCTTCTCACGTATCCCAGATTTCGGATGAGCCATGCTTGCGACCACATGCATAATGGTCGCTCCTGCCACCCATCGCCTTTAAAACCAGCACCTGGCCGCCAGAGCATCGACGAGTGAATTACTCCCAATATACTTTCTGTTAGCGAACACATTGTTGCGAGCCGTTAGTCTGTTGGCTTTCCCTGTGAAGTCTTTGTGCTCACGAAAACTTGAAAGGCCTGTTATGATATAAAGACAGTTTTAGGCCAAACAGCTTTTAATGGTAAAGAGGCACTCGAGAGAGGTGCATGGATGTTTATTTGGTTGACAGACAATGAAAGTGACGCAGATAGGTGGTGCGTAGAAACTATTTTTAGGGGGGCCTTCGCAACCCTCATGCATGCCACGCTGAGTTTATTGAAGCAGAAAGTTGTCATTCTTTCAACCAATGACAGGGCTCCATTTAGCCCGAGCTCAGGGCCAGGAATACATGTGTATTAAGTGACCACACCTGTCTCACATCGCCCGTCCTGCGTTTCAGTGTGAGGTTTATTTGAATAGACTGAGTGCATACTGCATTGTATTGTCAAGTCTGAATAAGAGAGACTCTTTAGGGGGATGGGGGGGGTGCATGTTGCCAGACATTCACCTGTGTATTATGTGAACGAGTTGCTCTTTAACTGTTTAAGTGTTATGTGTAGTATACATCTTAATAGATCAGAGTCCTTACACATCGCACATGTAGTTAGGTTAAATCTTTTATTATAAATGATATACCTGACCAGCTTGGATGCATATTGCAATGGATGTAGCCCAGCTTTTGTCAATCATGTCCCCTTTTGTAATCCAAGCTTACGTGCCAGTAAAACATGGAAATGCATAACTCTGTTTGCATAAAATGTCAGTTTGTGGATTGTACCCGAGTAAGACAATAGCATCGGCAGTTGATCTAGAGATGGGATCTGTGTGTCAGACTGGCTTTTGTGACAACGTGATCAACTCGGTGTCTCTGACATACAGTACGTCCCCATTAGTCAGCATACAGAAAAAGGAAGGGGCCACTTTAAAACGGCTTCCTCTTTCATGGGATTGCATGCCTGGAAGGCCTGAAGCGCAGTCCTGCTTTGAACCTTCAGCGTTGAAGTTGGCACAAGTAATCCACTTCCAAAACTGACCGGTAAAACCACCCAATATGCACACTGGGCCGTGGCACAAGTAAACCACAGCGGTAAAGTGTTTTGGCAGGTCGAAATATCAGGCGGGTCCTCCAGGCGGATCCTCGTAGTCTGGTGACCGAAGACTGCTATTATTTTTAGCGTCAGCAGGGTAAGGCCTCGTGCTATAGTTATGCTGGGAGGCATTCTGGTTTTGGATGTTTTTGACGGAAACCTTTCCTTATTTAGGATTAAAAACACTCAAACAAGTGTGATTGACATATTTATTAACTTCCATTTAAGTTAGGGTATCATCATGTGCACAGCACATACACAAAATGCAACAGGACCTGTATAAAACTACAGACAATATTTGGTAAATGTCAACAGGATTCAGAGCAAACAACTACAGGACCCAATTGCGATAATAACATGGGAAGAAGTGACAGAGAACGGTATTGTGTTTGTCCCGGTTCATCTCCGAAAAGCGCCCATTTATTCACCGGTCTGGAACATTGTTGTTTCGTGCGAAGTTGAGTTTTCACTGATCTACCGGGTCATGCCTGTTGATATTGCATGTTCTTGTTAAACAAATCGAGTTCAGTGATTTAGATGAGGGTCAGAGGAACAATTTGCCTTCAGTGGCCATTGGGTCTATTGTAAACAACATCCACACTGATGCAAATTTGGAAAGAGGTTTGGCACAGATGTGAAAAGGGAAGAAACAGAGGAACCCTCCTCCGGCTTTAGCTCGGAGTCATCAAGCGAAACTAATTGATGTGCACATCCAGGAAGGTAACAAACGACAAATTCGGGCATGTAACAACTCAAAGGGCTTTGAGATTAGGCCAAGTAAAATAACAAAATCTCAGAATGTGTTTAAGTTTTTTTTTCTTCCCAGAATCTATGTTTTTCTCAATTTAACGTACCTGCAGACCTCTTCCCGAAATGATGACATTAAGGAATGCTTTTAAAGATAATATCATACATATATATTTAAAAACAACAAGTCTAAGGTGAAAAGCTTATTTTCCCTGCATGAATGTACAGTATAGTTGAATATTTATTTTACCAACATGAAATACCAGAGTTGAAAAGCAGCCTCACATGATATTTACAAAATATATAAAGTAAAATATAGGGTTACTGGTTGAGCATATAGTGTAACAGCTGTCTGCAAATATTTCCAACATGATTATCCTTTCTAAAAGTAAATCACAGGGTAAAGATAGCTCAAATGTGATAAGGCGCGACTAGGACGCGGTGGCCGCCAGGACTTTGAGAGAGTGGCCTTGGAAAAGCCTGAGAAGAACTTAAAACTAAAGCTTCAGTGTCAGCTTATTTTCAGATTTGGAGACTGCATGAGGTAGAAAACGAGCAATAACTCAACGTGGAGGTTGTGGCATTTTAGTTTTACATGAATTCTATGCGAACCACAACACCGTAATGTCTTTTTTTTTGTGTGTCGCTCGCCGCCATAGAAGAACACTGATATTTGACATGACATATGTAGTAAAAGGCTTATGTAAAGTATGTCTTTTTTTCAAAGGGGCTCAGGGTACAGGATCTGCATAGCCTGCATTGCAACCCACAGTCATGCCTTTGAATTTTGAAATTCTTTTTCTGTATGTTCAAGAAATCATCTCTCCCTCTCTCTCTATACGGAGCCTTGGAGATGTGACATAGATTGACTGCGGAGAAGTTCAAAGTTCAACCCCCTGGCAGAGCTAAAAACAGATTTGAAGGGGCAGAACTTCAGTAAGCTCGAGTAAGCCGATACTGCTTCAGTTAGATCCGAGCTCCGCACAAAGGAGCCCAGACATTGGACAATTGCTCCAGTGCTAATACTATGGGGGGGTTGATACACCTTAACGAGTTGACCTATAAGACGTTCCTAATTCTTTCCAATGGAGGACAAATACCACCCCTCCGAAACAAGACGGACAGTGCAAAAACATCTTGTACATATATTGCAGGAATTTCACTTGGATAAAAACACCTGGTAGCAGCAGTGAGGATAAATTAACAAGTAACAAATAAATTAATTGTTTTGTCCACCTCATATAAAATCAACAGTTATAAATAGTCTGGTATATACATACATGACGCGATACACACATAATAACCTCATATGTAACTTGTGTAGAAAGTGCATCGTCCCGGAGTTTCCCCGCGTTCCTCCGCCGCGCTCTAAGATTTGCGCCCCTCCAAATGGAGTCAAATTCTAGGCAAGAAATGTGTCACCGTCATGGCCGTGGTTACTCGATTTCCTTTTTTTGTTTTGCCAGCCTTGCTCAGTCCAATGTACATCCCGGGATGTGCCATCGATTCGTACGCATTGTAGTTGTTGGCCAGGAGCTCTTCTTTGAATTTGCACTCGCTCGTGTACTGCGCCTAAACAGAAAGAAAAACAGACATTTTTAGAATTTGATTCGTTCATTTAGCGCCTTTTCTTTTAATAGCGCAATACCAATTCATTGCCGTGCGCATTTATCCAATCTATACCAATACCAAATCAAGGTCTGCGTGAAACTTTTTGCGTGACATTAGGTCCTTGACTTTGACATCTTGTGGTGGGTTAAAATGATGTCTATAATCAAATTACGCACTTGAGGAGCTTCCCTGGGATTTGGCTAACCTGTGCGTAATGGCACTAAAGAGGCCAACAGCATACAGGTTGGGTGGTCCTCTTTGGCCAGTCCATCTTTACTCTAAGAGAGGACAGTAGGTGCATGTGTTGGCTGGCAATGCTAAGAATGGAATGCGTAGTCTGAATGATCTACTGCGCTACCGTTCCTGGGTTTGTCCGACCCACAATGAAAACACCACTGGTCACTGGATGCACGCCACGACTGAGTGCAACAATGCAACGCAGTCGGAGACTGTGGGAAAGGGGGGTGTGGGGTACATCTCAAGTACAGGGGGATATGTCATCGAGCTCTGATAAGAACATTCACGGGCGGAAACGTGTTGTAAATCATTTCATACACTCACAGATCCGTAAAGCTTTCCTTTGCTGTTCATTGCCACGAATAGCCTGCTCCGGACGCCAAACAGTGTCACAACTCCCCTCTCCACCGGAGATATCTCAAGAAGACCTGAAACATACAACAAAAGGAATAAATGACTTTGTATATCTTTAGCCCTGTCTGGCAACTCCCAGTGATGACTGGTTTTCTGTAAATGCTAAGTGTTTACATTTAGGTTGCCAGAGCATCTTTTTTAAAGGAAATTACACCTTCCGCCTCTTCAAGTTTTCCAACTGTATTGCATCTATTCGTTTATTTTTTTATTATTTATACTTTGTGAAACCGCCGATATATGTATTTTAATCAATTATTTTATTTGTTTAAATTCGTTATTTTTAATAATCAATCTATATAACGTTTTATTTGTATTCAATAAAATATTAAGTCACATTTTGTTATTATCCTGAATTAATAACAATGGTTTTCGATTTTAGAAAGAGATCGAAAAATGACTTCTATAACGAATTATTACATTTTTATTTTATTGGAAACTTCTTAATGTAGAGAATTTCAGTCTCATTTAGTAAACATTTTGTTTAGATCTGGAATATCAACAAACCAAAATAAACATGCAAGGGGACTTTTTTTAGTTTGACTATGTAAATAAACAGATGTTTACAACTTCTTCCTATTGCTAACATGTGCACTTGTCTTGGATAGTCATTAATTGAAAGCACTGCCAAGGGTTAATCTACCGTAAAGGATGAGTTTATCTCGCTCCTAACTTTAGGCATGAGATTTTGGCCCGATTCCGAGCCCTACTCTGGTTACTGAGACCTGTTGCGTGTGGAACGCAGGATGCCAGATGCTGGTGCACTACCACACCTGACATGATCCGAGAAATGTAAATGTAAAAACAACACAGCAGGCTTTGCGTTGTGGTTTCTAGAACTGAATTGTGTATACACCGGATTTCACTGACCAAATCATTTACCCAGAAACTGCAAAATTAGATAATTACGCGTTATTTATTTTTTATACAATGTGTTTACCCTTTCCTGACTCTATAGGCTAATTGTTTTTCTTAACAATGTGTGTCAGATATTTTTAAGTATATTGTTAAAAAACATGTTTCAACTATTCAAAAGAGATAATGCAACTCAACTTACTGTAGACGCTTTCGTTGTGCACGCCGGTAATTCTACCGTTCTGTGATACTTGGAGATGAAACCCAATGCCAACATTGCAGTAGAGACGTCGCAGTCTTTTAATGCCCGTGAGATAATCACTGTCCCGGCTGATATCTCTTTTTTCCCCAGGGATCCGAGCTAAGGAACGGGAGTAGAGGGTCTCCCAGCGTCGCTCCACGGGGCCGCTCTGTCTGCCGGGCAGCGGAGCGCAGCGCACTGAGCTTGTCATGAGTCCCAGCACCAGTATTGGTAAGAGGGCCGATTGAATACTCATCCTTCTGACCAGTATGGACACGGGTGAGTGTCTGAAGGAGCTGAAGACTAAAAATACCGTCTTTCTCTATATTTGTGCCGAAAGACGCCCAAATGCCAAAATAGCTTACGCACGGACAGAGCTGATGTCAGCCCCAGTGAGCGGCATTAAGTCGCGCTCAGTGGGTTCCTTCTCTGTGCTTGTATCCAAGCTGTTTGGATTTTTACGCAAAAGTTGAAAAATATTGACCGTGAAGGCTAGCCTCTCTCAGCCATGCTACTTTTCCCTTGCCGACGTTATTTATATCTGCAGTGAAATTACATCACACACACTACCTAGTGCATGACGGAGCAGCCTTGTGCGCAACTCCGAACACGCTGATTCCTTATAATGTGCGCACGTCCATGCTGCGGGGCAGTGAGACTACAGCGCGTATGTGCGCGTGTGTGCGCGCCAGTGTGAGATGGTAAGACAAACGTCACAACTGATGCCACACAATATTGGAACAACATTTCTTCTCATTCAAGTTAGAAGAGAACTGTCTAGGAGAATAATGGCCTTATCAGTCTCCCATCAGCACACTCTTACAAAGAAAGGATCCTAAAAGCTTCTTTGATTCCTCAGAAAAACCTTTAATATACACAGAACCTTTTCTGTTGCACAAAATTTTCTTTGAAGTTGGAAAAGGTTTCTTCAGACTATACAAAAAATTGGGAAGCCAAAATGGTTCTTCTATGGCTGCAAAGATTCATTTTAAACACCTTTATTTTTAAGAGTGCAAACGCTCAGAAATAGACCCGCCACAGTTCTTTGTGCAAAGCTTCCTTCATAATCGGACAGAAATAAAATAATTTATGTATGGGAGGATGTAACATCGGAAATCGCAAATGGTAACAGACTGTAGTGTAAGGCAGGAGACATGTCTATAAATGAACAATAACAGGAAAACAACAAAAGTCGAATTCAACGAACTGCAAATGCTAATTGAAGAGGGGTTTTCTGAAAAGACAGCCCTGTTCTCCGAAAGAACAATAGCTAATGTATACAACAAATTATCGTAAAGCCATACCCATGGTGCCATATAAACGGTGGTTTGAGTATAAAAAGTTGCTTTGCAGACGTACTTTTTGGTACCTCGCCCCACACTGGTGATGGAGTGCGTAAAGGATAGTGTGCATCCAAGCCTTGGATATCCAACTGTCATTGTAGGGGCTTTGAGATAATTGACCCTGACAATGCAGTAGCTGACTTCTTACGAGTGTACAGTAGTGAATGTTGTGCGTCAGAGCATTGTGGGGGAGAAAAATGTAAACCACTGAAAAAAAAACATCACACTGTGAGTCAAGCTTTCTCCGAGGCCCCGGGTAATGCGCGCTCCCTGCTGCTTGTGTCGAGGATGCGACGTAAAACGGGAAGGCAACGGGGGGTGGTAAAACACTTATCAACATAAAAGTAAGACTAGATCTAGTTTTTCTCCTTAAAACATCACAAGGTTGTAATTTGCGTTACTATTGATAGGAACGTCTGTAAGTGCGTGGGAATTTTTACGCGCAAAAAGGAACACCTCTCTAACTCACCGACTACACTGCCGAATGAATGTCTTAAGTGAAAGCTGAGGGTGTGTTTACTAAATTGAAGCAAATTGCGACGAGGGTTTAATTACACAGCTGTTTATAGGATAAGAGCATAGTATTCTGTTGTTTGTACAGAAGTCCTATACCTCAAGCGTTCTCAATGTAAATGGTTAGCGAATATGTATGTTCATCAATAATTTGTGAATAGATTTATTTAAAAAAAGTTAAGTTTGCATTTGTTTATACAACGCGTAAGAAGAATATAGCTCACAATAAGATAAAGCAGGTCATACACAATTGATCTTTTTTCAATGCTGTATGGATTTTCAGGTTTAATGAGTCGTGAAATGTCCCAGACACCATGAATTGAAATTTAATTTGCATGTCCTCTGTAGGGTAATGTAAACAAAACATAAATTAACCAAGCAAAACCGTTTGCTCCTCTAGTCACTTCAAAGCAGAGAGTTGGATGCCCCTAGACTATCAGCCTGTTACCAAAATTGTTCATCCTGTAGCTAGGCGACCCCTCCCATCCCAGGTCTGACGGTTCAGTAATCGTTGCTTGTTGTTGGGGGGCACACAGGAATAGGTCGTTTGTCAAGCGACTCATTGGATCTAAGAGTGTGCGGCTTTGTTCACAGACATTTTTCAAAGCAGTCCGATTTGGGAAAGCTTTTCATTGTTAAACATTCTGTTATGTTATTTTACTGAAAATGCTAACTTTAACCCCTTTCGCACGTTTTGACTGGCGTACACTAACATGTACAACCGCGCACTGAGCTTGGTGAACTTTAGTTGCAATTGGTTGTCGGTAGTTTTGCAAGAAAATCAAACCAAGTGCATCACTTTAAACAGATTATGCATGGCCAAAATAGCAATAGTCGTTATGGGACAAGCAAGTAACATAGCTGACGCACGTTTTAATGACAGGTCAATGTTGTGAACGCATGCGGAGGATTGAATTGAATTTTTAAATAACGGGGCGCTCCGCCGCTCTCCATGGTGCTGCAGTCGCGCTCCATCGCCTGAGTTCTTTCTGCATCTCTTAAAATCCTTAACTGTCTAAGGGAAAAAAAACAAATGTTGTTACCTGAAGCGTATCCTTTTAAGACTAGATGTCTGTATTGACAGCTCTCATATTAACATCGATAAAATGACATGCCGTGTAGACGAAGCGATTTAAAGATTCTGCTGTCATTTAATCAATATATGGGATAGAAAGTTAGGTTTAGGAGTTGGTTTCCTGTTTAAATAATGAAATAGGTTATATTGATTTCGTTAAATGATACTGACACGAAATGCGTAACGCACAGACGCACAGAGCAGTTGACTTATTTTACTCTTAAACATATGAGATGCTTTAGGTATTGCTGTATGCAGTTTGGTTTATTATGGCTGACTACTGTATTTCTAAATATAAATACATTTATCACAACATTAAACTTGATTTGCTGTGTAGGTTTGGAGAGCCATCCTTCTTTTAACGTCTGTCCACAAGTCCAGTTGCTGCACACGTGTCCGAAAAGCAAACTGTTGTTAAAGACTATTACCCCTCTCTGTCTGAACCTCAAAGCAGACATTGCTATAAAACTCAGACAGTCAAGGTCTAGATTGGCTCTGGCAACCCTATGGTAATGTACTGTCGATTTCACAGCGACTCGTCAGAAGAAGTCAGTGCTTCCCTCTTTAGGATGCTCGTGGAAATTGCACTGATGCGCTTGCTATGATGTCGCTTAAAACTGAAACGAGATGTTAAACATTACTTATAACATTTTACTATGTGCAAATTTAAATTATTTTTCGCACACTAGACGCATACAAAAAGACAACACGTATTTGGAGATAATTATAAGAGATGGTTATTCATGATTAAAAAATATCTACATTAAATAAGCAACAGTTTTTGATGCGCTTGGATTTAATTTTATTCATTAACATTTCTTAATATATTTATTTATTAATTTTTATTAAAAATTATGTCTTAATGCTTTTTGCGTGTCCTAAATACGTACGCGTTTTCAATCTGTTTATTATTAATCAGTCCATTTCTAATTAATTCTGTTGCCAATCACTTTTTGCAACCCGTGTCATTGTATTTAAGGTTATCAGTCACACCATTCCGAAATGTTTCACTTCATAAAACGGTAAAGCTGGAAGCAATATTGTGTGATGTTGGTGCAGAGGTCAGGGTCTACAAAGATGGCCAGTAGGAGGCCTGTCTGTGAACAAAGCCCCTCAGGCTTCACTGGGTCAATACTTGAGGAATTCCTGACGATACCAATTAGATGGGCACGAGGAGCAGAGACCCTTTGAGGCCCTCGGGCCAGAGAAGAATAAGGGACTGAATCTCAGTGATTTTAATTGGAGCAGTTTTTACAAGCGCGGAGCTTTCAAGTAATTTCTGTGAATGCACTCGTGGAGTAATTCAGTTTGAGTGCAAAGTTCAAATCTATTTGAATCAGTGTGTAAATATCATATTCGATAACTGCATTGCGTGTTTTGCTTCGTGCACTTTTCTCCAAAAATGTACATTTATGCGTTTAGCAGGCGCGCTTTTATCCAAAGCGACTTTACATGCACTTTTATATAGGAGATCGAACCCACGAACTTTTGCCAATGCCCTACCAATTGAGTTGCAGGATTTTCCATTCATTCAAATTAAATACGAGAGCTATGATCTTTGCGATGCTGCGCGTTAGGACTCTAAAGACTTTCTTGGCAGCCACGTTAATGAGCGCTCATATCCCCTTGACATGGCGGCAGACGCGTTATTGTTGATGGCAGGTCATCAGAAGTCGCTCGAACCTTAACCCCTGGGTCTCTGTTTGCTTGTTATATGCCACTGAACTAATAGGGGCGTCGTGTGCCTGAATAGGTACTTAAAACTGGGACTAAAGAACAAAACAAACTTTGCCAGTAGGTTAAATATATTTCATTGGATAAAAGAAGCAAAACATTATACAGGTCAAATTTAATATATTTTTAAAGTGGAAATGGAATATAACAATTATATTTTCTCATTATGCTTATAATGATGCTAGGAGAGGGGACACTCTTCTGTTTCATTCTTTTAATAAAAGTATGAATATGAATATGCCTTGTAGTTTTTGATCTCTTGTGGATTTATGTATATTTGAATAGGTAAGTGACAAATAAGGTATCATCAGGCGGTGAACACAAAGGGTCATTCAAGAGTTTTGCATTCCTGTTGAGTAATATTAGAGTTTGGCATTCATAAACCACACAACACGTTACATTTTCTAAGTCACATTTTTTTCATCTGGGATTGCTTGTTTCTTAGATCTCAGGCTCTCGCCGGTTTGAAAAAGGAAGAGGGATGTCTCCAGCGACATGGCTTCCCAGGTTCCCCCAGAGATATGCCTTTGTGACCACCAGGAAGCTCTCAAACCTACCAAGTATAGAATATCACTTCTTTTATTTCTCCTATAGATTTCAAAAGAGCAGATTTCTGCTTTAATAATTTAGTCTTATGAAACACTACTTTAGCAAGGTGAAGTTTAAAAAGATAAAGAAGATTGCGCATGCATTTTAGTGAGCACCTTGCTTTAATTTTTTTACATTTCTTTTCCCATATGATGTCACTATAGTAGTTTATGAGAAAGAAGGGGTGGTCCCAAGAGGACGTCCCTTTTAGCTAGACTTCTAAGAGACTTCAATACCTGCGATCACTTTCAAAGTGTGGCTGAATATAACTGCAACCAAATGCCTCATTCACCAACATGAATCTCTCTGACGATCAAAGCTTTAATTAACCTATACATTAAATATATGTTTGTAGGTTATCTGTTGTAAAATCTAATACATTTAAGCACATTATTGAGTCTCAAATTTAGTCCAAGAAATGGCAAATACAAAGTTGTCTATGACTAACAAGACGAAAATATATATTTTCATATAATTTATTGGTGACATTCCTTTAGATGTTCAGCTTTCAGTGTCAAAAATGCAGTTTATATGCATTACTTTGATTACAGTGTTCAATACAAATGGCATTTATCAAAGCTATGTTTCAGACTCACATGAAATACAAAACTGAAACATAATATAAACCCAAAAAAGACTCTACTCTTACGGGACCAGTTGGAATAATATTAAAGATAACAGTGTTACTCTAACAACGGTGATTCTTCTTTCATATTTTTTTTTTTTGGAGAAAAATCCTTGATATTTGGAAAACTATGCCATCAATAACTTAAAGACATATAAACAAAAATAAATATGCATTACATTAGTAATATACAAAGTACTCCTGATTGCAGTTTAAGAACAGTAGCCTATCACATGTAAGTTAAAAAGCATCTGTTTTATGCGGCTGTTTCTTCGTTTCTACTTTATACTTCAGTAAGAAAAAAGTGCTTGTTTGTACACCACCTATAAAGCCATAGTCCAGTCATATAACACATCATTGGCATTGTCAAGCACTTGTCCGACATCCTAATGTATGATTACAAACATTTACTCTATGTTATTTTGCTCAAATATAAAAGAAACGACTGTACAGCTATGTACAATAATTACACGTCCTTTACAGAAAAGGCGTTTGAAAACAAACTAAACGTGGTGCTTGTCGTACAAAGTAAAGGACAAAACTTTCAGTAGTGTTAATTTGGTCACATAAACCTATTTGGAGTGTATCAGAGGCTGCACTTTTTTTATAAGTATGAGAAAATAATCTTTCTCTACAATATTCAGTCCTTCCTGCAAGAAATCGTAGCATAATTCCCAGGGTTTGCCTGTAAATCGTCCAACTGCGTTCCATCTGACATTTTTCCTTTAAGTTTGAGTCCTCGCAGTGGCTTTGGCCCTCTCCTCCATCTGTGTAAAGACAGTGTTAAATGTCGGCCCTTCTGCTGTGTCTCCTGGAGCCCCTGTGTCGTCGTCGCCTTCGCTCTGCCCGACCCGCAGGGACTTTATGAGCACCTGTCTGATGCCGCTGGCTCTCTCTGAGCTTGCGTACCAACTCGTGGTCCTTGTTGCCCAGAACACGGGGAAGAAAGAGCGAAGCTTTGTCTGTGCTCCGTGTCTTAAAGCCTCTCCTTGGCCGGCCCTTTCCATTAATGGAGACGTACCACTGCCTCTTAGAGCTGGCACGGCGTTTGCCACCCCCTGTGCTGGACCCTGCCGGTGGTGGCTGGGTGGTGGCATGGTGCCGTGATGCATAGGTGTTGTAGCCTAATTCATGAATGCGTTCGAGGAACTCACATTCACGGTTGAAGACTTCCTAAAAGGGTGAAAAACAAAAAAAACGTATGGGTTAGAACTTCCAGTTATTTTACTTAATATGTGGATGCTTAATTGATATAATGGGAATGTTAGGCCTTTTATTAAGTAACAATAATGACACTGCTTAGGATAATTTGATCAAATTAAATTCCCATCTTGAACACTACAACAGTAATCTGCCAAAAAAATAGAGAGCATTTCCTCAGATGAGGTTATCACTCTCTGGTGAGCATAAATTTGGGTGACAAGTTTCCCACTGAGAAACAAACTTAGTAATCTAATGCTCAGTAATCAAGCCACATGTGGGCATACTCGTTCCGCATGAAAAACACCACCATGTGGCAATAGCCTCAAATAGCCCTGCCTGTTATCTGATCCCACCACCAGCACGATTTCAGCTATAGGCTACTTGATTTTTCGATGTGACATGACGCTTACCGAGGCATACAGACGTCCTTTTTCATTCATAGCAAGGTATCTTCCCGAAAACAGACCCTTGATCGCTACCACACCAACATCGACAGCTGTGATCTCGAGTATACCTGGAAAAAAAGTGCAACGGTTATTACGCATGCAGTTGAAATGGCAACCCGCGTGTGAAAATGTGTGTAAAGATTAAAATCATTAAATACAAATCAACATTTATGAATAAAACATATTTAGATAATAATAATAATAATCCTAAAAGGATTAAATAAAAAACAGATCTGATTAAATTAAATTTCACAAAAATTGTCACGGTTGGTTGTCTTTCTATAAAGAGACTTTAGTTGATAAGTTATTATAAATGTAATAAATTCATATCATATAATCAATTATTATAAATTTGTTAATAATGCCTACAAGGTCTACAAAGATCCAAAGAAGATTTAACCGCAGTAGGCTACATATGAAAATAAACAGGAATGTATCTCTTTCACTACAGGATCAATTTTCAAGGACGCACGCACCATATGCTTTTATGTTTGATTTTCTATATATCACAAAGGTTTTAAAGGTTGATTGAGTCACGGTCTACAGGACAAACGCTGTCAGGTTAGATATACAGACACTAAACGCCTCTTTAAGAGGATGTTTATTCTTCCCCTTTTCGCCACTGATTAATGGCTCTCCTTATTCTTCTGTTTCGAATAATCATCCTTTTACGTTGGATAAACACATCCGTTGTTTAAGTCATTATGTTAAATTGTCTGTTCAATCCCGTTTTCATATGGTAATGTCTATGGGCACTCGGATTTAACTAATTGGAAAACTAAGACAGATAAATGAATGCAGTAATTGAAAGAAAGATAAATCAAGATTATAAAGGATACACAATCTCGCCCACTTGAGCTACAATGTAAGCAATACATAAACATTTAGAGTATCTCCTGTCACAAAATAACTTATTTCGTGTTTTTTATGGTTTAACACGTTCTTATAATTTTTTTTACAAATGTTTCAAACATTTACAAGCTGCTAAGGATGTGATGCGCCTTTAATAAAACAATGCGTAAATACTTTATGGTTGTTGCGTTTATATTCACGTGGTTACAATGTTGATTGAAATTACATTTCTGTTCCCACATTTCACATAATTAAAAAAACACGTTGAACACCTGGATGTTAGTTGTTGAATGCGTACTCTTCAGCAGCGCAAAATGTTTTTTTTTTTTTTTTTAATGTAGGCTACTCTGGCACAATTATGCAACTCTGTAAAACATTTTGTTGAAAAAAAAGTTGACATTTACTAATATGAAACGTAATACTCACTGAAAGGATTGTTTTCTTCAAGAGATCCGTCTATTTTTCCGTTCGGGTGAATTTGCAAATGATATTTTGTGGCGCAGTAAAGTTTTCTGCGTCTCGGAGCACCCCCGAGGTGCTCGTAAACCCCGCCGCGTCCACCAGCATCTCGCCGCTGCCGTGGGTCACAAGCCTGGCCCCTGGCACAAGGCGCCCTTGGGGTCCTGCTTAACCTCGGAGGCAGAGATTCCTGCAAACTCGGATCCAAGAAGCTCAGTAACAACAAGAGCAGAATTATAACCATTGTGGCATGGCGGGATGTCGGCAAAATCTCGCTGGAATAGAAATAGCTGGCGCTCGGGTCCCATCAAAATCGTATCATTTGTCAGAGCCGCAAAAGCAGTGATCCAGAAAGTAAAAGAGAACTTTATGTATCCATCAGTCCTCTCTTTAGTACGCGTATCTTGTAGGAAAAGCCTCGGTCATCTAGGGTGGCAACGGCATGGGTTTCGCGTCGTTGGTGCGCATGGGTTCCTCTCTGCTCTCCAAGCGGACTGTATCTGACCGAGGAGGAGAAAAAGCCCTGTCGGTTTCACAGGGAGGCTATCGTGAGATTTCGCTGATCGACAGTGTGCACAGAAATAAAAGAGCCCTCCTGCAACAATAGCCCGAACCCCGACCAATTGATACAAAGGAAAAGAGGAGGCAAGGTATCAGTCTTGTGTGAACCAAGAGGTTGCAGTGTGGATAAAATGACACAGCACTACACACGGTGGCTTACAGCGGAAAACCGCATCACAAAGAGAGAGACATCCAAGGGCAGAGTTTGCTTCTTTTGAAAGATCCAAAAGCTCAATTATATGGCCGAAAATTATACACTGTGGTATTTAGGCATGTGCACCGGCCCCTGGGTGAGCCACTATCAATTTTGTTTTCATTGCTGTTAGCAAATTTCAGCGGTGATGATAACATTCGTAGACATACACACGTGGCTTACAATAATCCGCATTTATGCGTGGAATGTGTCTTATGTCAATCTTAAAGTAAAACAGTGACCGACAAAAATTATCTCTGGCTTCTGAAATAAGAATTAAGCCTAAAGAAATACATGCATAAACTAAATACAACTTTTTTAGAAATAAATAAATACATTATAACTTTTTTTGTAAGTGGAAAAGTTATGGATTTATTATATATATATTTAATATACATGCCATTTACAGCATTTTAATCTAATTTTTTCTGTTTAAACCTAATTATTCAGACAGGCGCACAGCATTTTTCTTTCAACATTTTGAGAAATATATATGGGCCATTTTTTTATTTTATTTAAAAAAAACTCATTTTCAACCAAACTGTCACAGATCTATAATAAGGGACATAATAAAGTTTTGCTATAATGAGATGTTTGCGTATTCATGTTTTTATTAAAGAAAGAAATCCAAGTACTGTTTTCCCAAGTCCTGATTTAGAGGCATATGCCATTCTCTCATTTGTAAACAACGCTTCGTTTTCATTATTGATTTATGGCTCAGTAAGCACGACATAAATTGACTGGATCCGATTTGCGCGCTCTCGAGGGGAGAATCGGACTGCGAGTGCGCACAGCATGCAGCCACTTAAGCTGCAGCTCCTGCAGCCGTGCAGTCAGCTAAACTGCAGCCGTGCAGCCAGTTAAACTGCAGCTCCTGCAGTCAGTGGGTGTAAGAGTAGCACATGACTTCTGCCTAAATTGCTTCCATCTTGGTCGCATTATGGTTACCATTCTCGTAATTAGCACCATCATCTACAAATCTCCCTGCCCTTTGGCGCAACACCAGATCAGCCTCGTGGGAAGCCGCACTTTATTTTCATTTTCCACCCATCATTTTGCGACCTGTTTGTCGCACAGGTTTAACATACAGTTACAGTAGGTGAGTTATTTGTCGCGGGGCCGGTGTGTGTCAGACCAGACGGAGGTTCGGCCCACTGGTGTACATCATGCGATGCTCTGGTGACCCATTCTGAGTGAGACGCTCTGATGTGGTCTGATCCTGACGGAGGGTTGCATTTCTGATGTGGTCGGCTGTTTCTTTCTGGAAGTATTTTAATTACGGCCCACAGCCGCCCACAAAGCCCAGCAGTAATAATCAGAGAGAGAGAAAGAGAGAGAGAGAGAGAGAGAGAGAGAGAGAGAGAGAGAGAGAGAGAGAGAGAGAGAGAGAGAGAGAGAGAAGGGGGGACTCAGGATGTTGCCGATTATTTTAAAGCTCAATGGTTAAATGTACGATGTTAAAGTCTGTTCTGTGTATCTTGAGTTCATTAATCACTTTACCTATACTAACTTAACCTTGTCAACCTTGCTGCGTAAATTAATTAACCAACTGCAGGCTATTTCTTACAAAGCGTAAAAATAGGATTTTTACTGATCACCCACTTGAATAGAAATGCTGTATTAAAATGACGAAATATTCGTTTCTAAATACCTTAAAAAATAAATTTCTAATTCTACCCTAGCGTTTTTTCAAATGTACCATAGTAATAATAAAAAAGTATACTACACTGTAAAAAGTAAAAGTTGGATCAACTTAAAAAATGACTACAATTGATAACAACTAAAATTAAGTTGTTTCAACTTATATGTTTAATTAAATTAAATAACTTTTTAGTTGTTACCAGTTGAAATAGTTTTTTTAAGTTGATCCAACTTTTCACTTTTTACACCGTTTACTACAGTCAATTTAATATAGTTAATACTACAGAAAAATATTTGCAAAGTGTACTAATAAGTATTATTCCCATTAATACAGTCTACAATAATAAATATTACATTATTTTTTCATGTGGGCACATTAATGTAATGTAATTGAAACTAATTGAAACTTTTTATATTGATTGACCAAAAGTCCTGCATATGAATTGATGTGATTTAGTCACAAGTGTCTTTTTAAATGAATTGAGTGATCTATTTCTCGAACCTATTATGATTTATTTGTACACTCATAGGAAAATCCTTTGAAAAGTGCTGTTGTATTGTTGAAAGCTATTTCTGATGTAACCGTTATTATGACATTGTTGCCATAACTTAATGTAGTCAAGTTGATTTAGTCAAATCAAATAACATTTTGAGTCGAAAATATTAAATGAAACTTAGATAACCATGAATCAAAATATTTTACTGTGAGCCTAAAAGGGTTTTATAGTCTAATTGGAGAATCCACCAAAACAGTTCTCAAATTGTTTAGAAAACAATCTGGTGCATAAAAACGTTTTTGAGGTTTTTCAGATCAACAACTTGTTTTCAACGGTTTTTATTCCCCACTTAACCCACTCAAGAGACACAACAAAAATGTTTTTTAGTAACTTTTTATTTTCTGAACCGAAGCACTATTAAAGAAGATATTTACAAAGCCCATTAGTCAGTAGTCTTTCTTTCTGGCTCGTTTGCAGAAAAGGAGGTATATATCCAGACCAAATCAAGCTGACCTCTGAACATTTTCTGCTGTAGTTTTTCTCATGGAATAGTTTTTTTTTGCGCTAGTGATCTGAGGCCCTGGCTAGAGCCAGACGGGAATGCCTCTCGTCCCCTGACAAATCACTGTTGAGCTCCTTTTGTCCGAGTTTACTTTGATCTCACCTGCTTGTCAGGCGCTCAGAAAGAACTCCCATACAGTCCCAATGCACTGCAAACAAATTGGCAACCACTTCATTCTCATACCTCATTACCTCAGGTCGGTTTGGAAAAAAATGTTAACCTCTTTAAATGCCCTTTTAGCACAAAGACATTTCATGGGTATATTTTGGAGTATTTTACCCCATGTACGTGGTTTTGTCTATTAATCTTTCGCCGGACAGCTGGCTCAACCCATTGGCTTTTCGGCACAAACATCGGACGGCGAGGTGTATGGAATGCGCTTGGAAGAGAGTTCGTAAACGTTGGCCGCATTGCCTCATTGCACCTTTTCCATTTCGTAGCCCGAGAGATGTCAAAAGGTTTGGATTGATTTCTGCGGTGTAGACACGCCCAATTTATATGTCAGGGTTGAGCACGCCAAAGGACACTTATATTTACTTTGAACTGTTTTTAATGCAACACCCTTAATACTGATTTCAGTTCCCCGGAGTCGCACATCATCTACAGCATTTCATAAATCTCACTGACGACTGCATGTTATTTGCCAGCAGCTCTTTATCTCTCTCTCTCTCTCTCTTTCTCAGTCTCCGTTTTAATTTCTCTCTCACACTCTTTCTATTCCTCTCCCACACTTTTCCTTGAAACCAGATAGGTCTTACTTATACCACTGCAGCCCTTTGATTCTTAGCTGCAGGTCTCAAATACCTTTTGGGAGGACGCTGGATTTCTCTGCACCTTCTAACAGTAAAATGATTGTGGTGACCTGTAACTGTATAAGGCATCAATGGTTATCACACTGAGCGCTCAGGGTGCGAGGGGGCAAGTGAGCCGAATGACGAAAACTGCTCGGCGGTAACAGTCGACACAATTTCTAATGGATACGAATCATCTTTGTATGGCACTTTAATGGATTTATTGACAGGATCAGCTGTGGGACAACTTAGGTTGATTCCCAAGAGTAAAGGCCAGTCTGTGCCGGAAATTTATCTTCAGTCTTGTTGGTTTTGTTTGGTGATAACGCCTTATTTGTTGGCTATAGAAGAAATCACTTTAATGGAATTATTATCAGGATCAGCCGTACATCCTTTAGTACAGTAGAGTCCTGATCTTTCTGTTCCTCTCTTCAGTACACCAGGAAAACAATGTCACGCTGTTTCGAAGCGGCACACTGCTCATACCGACAGTGACGAAGCAGCTGTCGATGACTCATTTGAAACTCAATGTCACCTAATTTCCCTTAAATATAAGGCCATTGACAGAGGGGATGGGGTCCCAGCAGGGGCCGGTGCATGTGAAAGGGCCATGTTGATTGTGTAAAAGATGGATGGCAGAGGAGTGTTTGCTGCAAACTGCATTGTTCCCATTTCTCCTTTTCAAAACTTCATGGCAACATTTATATGGACCCTCTCTGAGCTTTTACTTTCAAACACCTTTTGTTCTTCTCCTCTGTATACCTCCTTGAATCTTATATGTGCACACACACAAAATAGCACAATGTTATCACAATGTAATGCCTCCCTATCCTTCCCTGCACCAGTCTTCAAATTCATTTAATAATCTGGAATTTTAATAGCGTATCGAAATCATTCATTGTATTGGTCTTAGATTAAGAATCATGGCATCTGAAGCCGTTGAGTTGTCGGAAACCATAATGGTAAGACAGAAATAGATCAATTAGGGTCAATTAGGGTAATCTGAGATTTGGGTAATGTGGGACAACTTGGGATGGTGGGTTAATTCCCGAGAGTAAAGGGCAAGCTGTGCCGGAAAGTCTGTGTTAACATTACCAAATTCTAGTTGGTTTTGTCATTTGATAAACCCTCTGTTGGTTTGGCTTTTAAATGTTGGAATCGTCCATATTACCCAAATTCAACCTATCTGCTTCATTTCCTACAATCATTAGTCATCATCATCAAAAGGCGATGGATACATGTCTTAAGTTCACTCCCGGTTCTAATAGTGTTGTGATTAGAAAGAGAGTCTGTCATTCTGCCTGTGCTAACATTAAGTGAGCAGTCCAGCATGGGCGATGACAGAGCCCACAGTGACCCAAAGAGGGCCACGTGTGGCCACAGCTCGCCCCAGGAATCAACCCCCAAAACTAACGCTTGTCATTGAGTAATATCCAAACACGATGGACACATGAAGTATGTCTTAAGTTTTTTCAAAGGTTTTCCACCTTCAGGAGAAAGACTGAGTGCCACCCGTGCAAAATTGGGGCGCTGACAGAATCCTGCGCTTAAAGCACTTATCACCGGGGTGTCGCATGCTGATGTCTTTCAGTGGTCTAAAAGCTTACAAGCCCCTGGTATGTTAATGTTTCTGTCGGGGCTGTGGTGTAATGTGGACCACAGAACATATATTTAGCATGTTTGACATACATGGCAGTACTAAGATATGTGAAGATAATGTGAAGGACATTAAAGGAAACGCATAGAAAACCATTAAAAGCAACATGATCTTATGGAAAGTCGTGTTATAGTCACGAAAAATGTGATTAATTTATTTTGTCCATGGCATTTTTTTTCCGCTTTTAAAACTATCCTCCTGGAGTTGGGGTTAGAGTTGGGGTTTGGTTTAGGATGTCTAAAAATGTAACAGAAAGTGGTTCTAACCCCAACCCCAAGCGACAATGGTAAGAATATAGGAAGAAACAATGAAAAAAACAATACATAAAATGCCACCAAAAAGAAAGTCGTACCATGTAGGCTACATGAAAACCTATTTATAGAAATTCATGCAAGTGACACGAAAAAGAAAGTCGTGCTCAAGGCATGAAATAAGCTGAATTTTGAGCCAAGGACAAAAATAAATTAATCAAATTTTTTGTGACAATAACACCCCGAATTAATTTATAAGTGTCCATTGCACGAAATTCAGCTTTTTTCGTGTCTCTCGCACTATTTCTATAAATAGATTTTTGTGTCCGTAGCACAACTTTCTTTTTCGTGTCATTTTATGTATTGTTTTCAATTTCTTTTTCTTCCTATTTTTAAATCATTCTCGCTTGGGGCTGGGGTTAGATTTGGAGTTCGGGTTAGGATGTATTTTTATGTATTGGTTTCTACGTGTTTTTCTTCTGCTTTTAAAACTATTCTTGCCTGGAGTTAGGGTTAGAGTTGGTGTTTGGTTTGGGATGTCTAAAATGTAACCCCAACCCCAAGGGACAATGGTAAGAAAATAGGAAAAAACAATGAGAAAACAATATATAAAATGACACGAAAAAGAAAGTCGTACCATGTACATGAAATACTATTTATAGAAATTCATGAAGTGACACAAAAAAGACGTTCGTGCTCAAGGCACAAAATAAAGCGGAATTTCGTGCCATGGACACAAATAACTTAATCACATTTTTCGTGACTATAAAATAATTTATTTGTGTCCATTCCATGAAATTCTGCTTTTTTTCGTGCTTTGAGCACGAATGTCTTTTTCGTGTCTCTTGCATGAATTTCAATAAATAGTTTTTTGTGTCAGTGGCACAATTTTCTTTTTCGTGTCATTTTATGTATTGTTTTCTCATTTTTTCTTCCTATTTTTAAATCATTGTCGCTTGGGGTTAGATTTGGGGTTTGGTTTAGGATGTATTTATATTGGTTTCTACATGTTTTTCTTCCGTTTTTAAAACTTTTCTCACCTGGAGTTGGGGTTATGATGTCTAAAAATGTTATTGTAAATGTAAAATGATTCCAACCCCAAGCGAAAATGGTAAGAAAATAGGAAAAAACTATGAGAAAACAATACATAAATTGACACATAAAATAAAGTTGTACCACGGACATGAAAAACAAACAAGACATTCGATCTCAAGGCACGAAAAAAACAGAGTTTTGTGCCACGGACACAAATAAATTAATCACATTTTTCGTTACTACAACACAACTTTCCGTGAGACCAGTCTGATTAAAAGTATTTATTGTTTGGTAATGATCAAATGCAATGTCATATTTTGCTTATAGTTACGTGTCCACTGGAGGAATCGAATGACTGACTCTTAAAAACTAATAATTAATAAAAACAAATAGTGCTATTTTAGAGGCCATATACACAACAAAGTTACCTATAAAAATTTATACGTTTTTACGCGCTTTGGCTGTCGGTTTACACAATGGCGTTTTAGGAAAACAAAAACTTTTGAAAGTGGATGTTTTTAAAAACGTTGGCGTTATTATTTCCGTGTAATTGACGAAAACACAACTCTATGAAAATAGTGATGTCATCATAACCACGCGTATTGTGTGTTTAGTCTATACATGCACAAGTACTTGACAAGCATAACAATAATGTCCGGACTGTTTTACTGTTTTACTTAAGATACTGCTTCTCCAACAAGGTTTACAAATTTTTGCCACTAAATAGTCCAAGGTCTCTTGTAGTAATACCTTCATCATCGTTTGCCCGAACAAAACTGCTCAATGCTTTCCCTGTAATGATTGTTTGTACTTAATAAACGAACATCGCAAACTGGCGTGCACGTGTTATACAGTGCTTTTAGTCATTTTTGCAGATCCATCTAAATGCGGATCATTGACAACATTGTCATGTATAAGTGAAATAAAAAAAATGCAAAGGACAAACTTTTCCTTTTTTACTACATCTTTGTTGTGTAAATGTAGCTTTAGTCCAAATTAAAGAAATGTTATGGTTAATATGTTGCTTTTACTTTTAAGTATACTTAATGGAGATCTTATATATTTTTACTTTTTAGTTTGAACTTTGTATTTGGTGTTTTGCCTCAAATACTTAAAATAAGACAATCCTTCTCATACAGTAAGGGTATATAGACAGTAAAACTTTAGAGCTTTTTAAAAATTTTGTAGATTGCACAGTTTAAGTAAATTGGTCTTGGAGGAATTTAATGAGAAATTT
This sequence comes from Paramisgurnus dabryanus, assembly GCF_030506205.2. NCBI lineage: Eukaryota > Metazoa > Chordata > Actinopteri > Cypriniformes > Cobitidae > Paramisgurnus > Paramisgurnus dabryanus. The sequence continues at coordinate 51,196,514 of NC_133338.1, forward strand.
GTCAGTGAAATATTTGTCTTAATTGCAGATTGTAATGTCTTGGCACTTGTAAGCATGTTTGAGTCATCGTTCAATCTCTTTTGAAACTTCAGAGAAGAGACATGTTAAATTATTGTGGTCTATTTCTCAGGAGAAAGTGTAAGAAGCAGAAGAAGACTTCCATTTGTTCACCATTTCATGTCATTGTTGTCTTGGAAAAACAACTGAGATATTGAAAAGATCTCATTTGTAATTTCCCCATCCTCTGGGAGGTCAAATTGGATACGCATACTGCCAAAGTGTGATGTTTAAAGCAAAGTACTTGGGTTCACTTGAAGGGTGTATAGCAAATCCGGGCCAAAATAACATTGTGCCAAGGGTCAGATACAGTCTAATGTATTTGTTGGGTATTGAGGTGGTAAGAGTGATTGACTGGTGGTTGGATATTTCTGCACATCTGTTCCCAGAATCTGTCCACACATGGGTGACAAATCACGGTTTTACACAACCTCCAAACCTCAACAAGGAACGAGCCCTCGACACTCTTCATCCATCCATTATGACATCATAAAGCACTGTAGCGCAGGCCAGGCTGAATGTGGCTCTCCGTAATGACCATGAAACTGGATATACTGCTTTGCGTTCAGCAGATGTGGGGCGTGTAAACGCATTCTCTTCCTTTCTTTTAACATATCTGATCTGTGAAATGTTTTCTCATTGTTGATAGGTTTTTAATATTTGGTATGTTGCAACTGGCAGAAAGCCTCGCAAGTTGTTTAAATTGTACATTGTTCTTTAATATAGCGTCATTTAGTGACTAGTTTGTAAGTGTTTGGCTGGCCTGTGTGATATGTCAACACTGTGAGTGTTGGCCTGACAATAAATGATATCCACTATACAGTGGGGTTTTCAACACAACTTATTGCAATTGGCAACTATTTTCTAGGTGATTAATGCCACGTTCACACTAGACTTGGAAAACCGGAAATTACATCACATTGTTTTACTAATTTTTTTATATTTCATACTAATGTTAAAATATACCATCTATTCCAGTATGCAGCGACACTTTCATTCAGCCAGCTTCATTTTTAAATGTATTTTTATAATCTTTCAAAGTAGTGTTGAACAAGGCAGGATTGTGCGACACCGCTACTACATTGTAAAAAGTTGAAAAGTTGAAGTAAAATTTCACTTTAGGTGAAAAATTTTAGTTGAAACAATTAAGTTGAATTGTTCTCAATTTAAGTAACTTTTAAGGTGAACCATAGCCTGGGTGCCAGCCGAACTTAGCCCCGCCCACAACATTTCAGGACGGGAAGTTCAGTCTGGAGTCGCTCCGTTGTGGCGCTACTACGCTCGAACAAAAACTGTTCAGACCAATCAAATTGTCAGGGCGGGCTTTATACGATGATGGACAGATGATCAACAGTAACGTAATCAACTAGGTCACCAAAGAGCACTTGTGTTGAATACGTTTACAACAAAGTCGGCTGCTGCTGGAGAATTTGAGATTTTAAGATTCTGCCATCGAGCTTGTTCTAGAAGATATCGATAGCGCATTGATTTTAAAAGAGGAACAGAGAAACGCGATCAAGGCATTTGTTGATCGGAATTTTTTTTTTGCCTTCCCTCCTACGGGATTCGGCAAAAGTTAAATTTATCAGCTGGGTGTGCATGTGCAACTCAGCATGCATGACAACGTGGATATACTAGTGGTCATTGCCAGCTCCTTTTCGGAAGCCCGTTGATGAAGTTCATCTAACTTACAAGTGGTAAGAGATAGTCTGACTATAGTAAATAACTCAATATGTCGTGATATGAATGAACATAGTAGGTGTCGATGTACGTTCACTAACTCAGACTTAGTATAATCATAATGTTAGTCTCATTGTAGCGAAATAACTAGCAGTTCAGGTCAGTCTGCAAAAGAGGACAGACGCCATTTCAACATACGCCACACAGGTCTATCCAATTGAGGCATTTTTTGTCCGGGTTTGGTTGAAACACGCCCCATAATCACAGCCTAATGGAGCGGTATCAGACTCAAATTCTGACTAGAATTGAGTATGACAACGTCAGGCTAGGTGAACCAACATTTCACTTTTTACAGTATATTAATGATTTCTCCGTTTTGGATTTCCTGAAAAGGTTATGTATGCAACACGTTAATCTCCTATTGATCTCACATCCTCACATGATCTAAATTCACAGGTTTAGCGAAATGCGAAATTTTTTCCTACACTGTAAAAAATTCCTTGTCCTAAAATTTTTATCAAAGTTTAATCAACCTGATTTTTTACATTTCTTTTCAACTTTCTTGACTAGTTAGGAGCTACTATAAATTATAAAAATAAACTTGAATTTGTTTAAGTTATTAACCCCTTACTAGTCAAGATATATTAAATTAATAATCATTTTAAATTGATTAAACTTAAAAAATCAAGTGCAACAAAGAATTTCACAGTGCATAGGCTTGCGTTTCTGGACTAGTGCATTCGCATGTGTATGAATGGAAGTTAATTAAACGAAAAGTGTAGTGTGACCATAGCATAATTTGTACAATCTGCTTTCCCCCCAGTGAAGTTGAGTTTAGGGGCAAAGTAATAAGTGGGGCTTCATTCATGCTTTTTCGTAATAATTGTATAAATTCACTTTCACAAATTCATACGATTAGCCACCTCAGACTGATCTTTCGGAAAGTCGTGTTATAGTCACAAAAAAATTTGATTTATTTATCCGTGTCTATGGCATGAAATTCAGCTTTTTTGAGCATGGGTGTCTTTTTCGTGTCAGTCGCAAGAATTCCTATAAATAAATTTTCGTGTCCGTGGCACGACTTTCTTTTTCCTGTCATTTTATGTATTGTTTTCTCATTGTTTTTTCCTATTTTTTTTACCATTGTCGCTTGGGGTTGAGGTTAGAATCACTTTGTTACATTTTTTTTACATTTTTAGACACCCCAATTCCAGGTTAGAATAGTTTTCAAAGCGATAGAGGAAAATGTAGAAACCAATACATAAAAGTACATCCTAACCCAAACCCCAAATCTAACCCCAAGCGACAATGATTTAAAAATAGGGAAAAAATTGAGAAAACAATACATAAAATGAAACAAAAAAGAAAGTTGTGCCACGACACAAAAACTTTATAGAAATTTGTGCGACTGACACAAAAAAGACATTAGTGTTCAAGGCACGAAAAAGCTGAATTTTGAGACATGGACACAAATAAAATTATAAAATTTTTGTGTTGCATAAAATACTTCCTCTGATATCAGACTATGTTTTCTGGTATTTATTTTTTCCTATTCTGGAAACAATCAGAACCATGTATTCAATAATCAGAAGCATTTACTCTACTTTGCCAATTTATTACTATTGCAGTCTTGTTAATTATATTTAAAATCATTTGCAATCAATGTCAATGAAATTACAGATTTATGCAAATATTTAAACAGATTTGTGCGTTTTGTGATCGTGGCAACTATTCTATATACAAAGGTCCACATATTTCAGTATAGAATTGCAGGTAGTTTTTAGAAGTTAATTTATGTTTCTATGATTAAAAATGACCTTGTGGACGATGAATCGCTTGTTGCAATACTAAATGCATTCCATACAGATGCATAGTGTGGGGCAGCCCAGGGTTTTGTCTCCCTACTGGTCTGAATGCTGGCTTTGAAGAGGGGGATTAGGATTAACATTGAATTCACTTTTTAACAAAGACTTGACCTACTGTAGAACTCTTGTAGGAGACACAGGCTCTTGTCAAAACCATAAGAACGCCTAATGCTGTTGCAATAACTCGTTAATTCATTAACCAAACAATACACTGTTCCTAAAGTAAAGAAAACATACAATTATACAATCCAGTGGCTCTTAAATTGTGGATACACTGTCAGACCAAATGTTCAAAAATGGTCCCTAGCTGTCACTGGGGCAGTACCCTTCCAAAAAGTACACCTTTGCACCCAAATAGGTCATAGTAGTACCTCTGAGGTGCACATTGGTACCAACAAGTGCATATTAGTACCAGAAAAGGTATATTATATTTGTACCAAATGTATACATATCTGTATACATATGATGGTACATATTAGGACCTTTTAAAAGGGTACTACACAGTTACAGTTTGGCACCATTTTTGGACCTTTTTTTTTTTAACAGTGTAAGGATCCCTCTTACTCCGTCACAATAAACTCTGTGTTATAATATCTGCAAAAACAGCAAAACTTGTTTATTTAGGGACAATATGGTTTAAGCAAAATGATATGTATTGTTAATAATCCAGTACAATCACCGGATTGGTTTCTTTGCCATGTGGACGTATTTGCTGTTGTAATGGGAAGTTTGGGTGGGACATACTGAAGGGCTTGTCTCTGTCTCTTTTCAAATAGCCAACAGGCTTCAGTTACGTCACAGACATAAACTGTGATTTGCTAGGTGCTATTTGGTTTCAGATGGTATTAGTGAGAATGACAAAAATCTGTGTAGTGCAAGATGAGTCATCAATATCTGTTTTTATTTCCCCAAAAAAGCCCTTATCTTCTTAGTCTGGGTTAAGTACATTTAAAGTTGCAATACACTTATTAAATAAAAGTTATTCACATCGATGCCGTAGATAGAAGAACCATTTTGTGTTCCTCAAAGACCCATTCATTGAAAGGGTCTTTGACTTATTTCATACACTGTAAAAGTGAACTTAACATACTATTTTAGGTCTTGACCTGTGAATAGTTACCATAACTTATAAAAACTCGTTGAAGCTGTTTAACTTTATATTTTAAGTTAAAGTAGCATAAAAATTTGACAAAAATGCTGCATTTTTCTATAATCTCAAGAAGATTTTTTCACGACAAAGTTTTTTCAGTTGTTCTTTATGGAACCATTTAACCCAAAAATGGTTCTTCTATGTATGTCATCATGAAGCACCTTAATTTTTACAGAGCACCTATGGTCTGATTCACGATTTTACATTTCCTTTGGTGTGTAAGTGTGTATTAGTACATGTTAAAGGTGGGGTGCATGATCTCTGAAAGACAATGTTGATATTTATAATCACCTAAACAAACACATCCCTACCCAAATAGAATCAACGATGTCGGTTAGTTGACACGCCACTTACTGCTGATTGGCTACAAGTGTGTTTTGGTACTCGGCCCGACTCCCTATTCCAAAGTGTTTTTTTTTAATCATGCACCCCGCCTTTAACGATATGCAAAAGGTACATACCCCAAAGTAAACGATGACGCAAGTAAGAGTTCTCAACAGGTCGGGCCGGCCGACAAACCCGACGGAACCCACAGGTCAAAAATACATGCAAATGAGTAAGGTCGGGTCCGACCTCGGGCTTAATCTTTTCCGCTCAGTAAAAAAATATTATTTATCATTGCTGCTGTTCACAGTAAAGAAAGTCAGGCTGTTGCGTGCAACGTGCATCACGGAGAGGGGCGGGGGCACACCTGACGCCGCTGCGTGCACGACTGTTGCCTGGAGTAGAAGATGGAGTTGGTGAAAAGTAAACTTGCCGCAGGTGAATTCACCGCTACTACAGGAGGGGTACATGTTTGAGTTCTTTTTTTATTTTCTATTAAGTTTATTGTTTCAGTTGTTTGTATTGTTAAAAGGCGTGAACATTAAAGGTTGATTTGAATTCCCGTCTGCTGGTCTTAATAATACGTGTATGAGAAGAAAACAAGGTGTGGGGGCAGCGGGCCGCAGGTCGGGTTCGGACAGATAATTCATGTAAATGTGTCGGGTTACATCGGGTCCGGGCTTTAAAAGCCACGGGCCGGGTCGGGTTGTAATTTTCAGGCCCGTTAAGAACTCTAACGCGAGTTACCGTCTCCAACGTAAATCTCTTTTCTTGGAATAAAACAAACACAAGGATTGTGGGCATGTTCACGTAGACAAGATCGACATTATCATAATTCCTCTCGCTTCAGATTCATCATGTAAGTTAACTCCTGTTAGCATTGCATTGTGACCGAATTTTTCAAACATGGTAATGAGCGTCACATTTCCTGCTGACGTCAGAGGTATTCAGACCAATCACAATGTACAGATTAGCTGGCCAAGGGACACAGCGCTTTTCAGATCGATGACCTTTGTACAAAATAAGTGCGTTTTATGAAGACAGGATATCTGCAACTACAAAAATGTGAAAAATGTGTAATAATGCGCAAACACATTTTATTATACCAAAAACACATTGTTTTTTGCGTTGAAATAGGTGCCCTTTAAGGGGCCATTCACATATCACGTCTTTTGTATGCTCAAGTCCGTAATTTCAAATGTAGGCGCGCGGTAGGTGCTTACAATGGAAGCGACGCGGTTGCGATGCTCTCGTTTTGTAAAGCCTCTCTATTGCCACACTGTAAAAAATATGCAGCATTTTTGTCAAATCAACACATTTTTTTACGTTACTTTTTTATTATTATTATCTTTTTTATTGATTTTTTAAATATTTGTACATAGAAAAGGGTAAGGAAAAGAACTAGAAAGGATATTGATATATCCATACATACATATAAGATATATACACATACATACATCTACCGAAAAGAAAAAATTATAATAATAAAAAATAAAAAAATAAAAAAGTAATCTTCAGTTGAAAATGAAATTATGGTCATACAAATTTTGAAGCTTACCCAACTTCGGCAGCCAACAAGGTCAGAGGTCTATAGGAGCCCAGATTTTCCTTAAAACATCAACCTTGCCTCTTAAAAAGTAAGTAAATTGTTCAAGTCGGTTTTTTTATGTTACCTTAACTTAAAAAATTTAGTTAAAAAAATTCAACTTGATTTTATAAGTTATGCCAACTTTTCTCAAGCCTTAACTTAAAATAGTAGGTTGAATTGACAGATTTGTTTTTACAGTGCATCTCTGTTTGAAAAGAGTCTTCGCGTCTTTATCTTGACGTTTGTTGAAAAACAGCTGACATTGCTTGCGAAATCTGACCAGACAGCACAACTTATTAATTGTTTAAAAATTTACTCTGAATTTTTTTTTTTAACCAAATAAGTTACAGATTGTAGATTTAGGTAACTAACGCACAATAGTGCTTTCTGTAGTAGATTTAATATAAAATGTTACGTTAAACTTCTCTTTGCAGCACTAAACATTTTAGATCACTCCATAAATGAAGTTTGTAAAGGCGCCTGGTGTCACCTCACTATGGCCCGAGTGGATCTGAGGGCATGGGAGCTGGCTGTGGAGGGGATGCAGTCAAGCTGTCCTTTTGGGCAGTGAATAATGACACAATTGTTTGTCAGTCGGACTAAGAACAGGTGTTATGGAGCTGTAGACTGTAAAGCTAGAGGCCAGTGGCCTCGCTCTCTGGTTTCCAGGCGAGGGGGGTTTAAAATCCTCCGATACCTTTGACATGCTGGGTGGTAACCCTAGAGTATGCGTTTGTGCGTGTGTAACTTAGAATCCCACCGTTTTGAATTAGACTTCAGAAGCTAAGTCGTTCCATGGCTAATTTTACGGTCGTGATAAAAATATCTTGTCGACCAGGGTAATATAAACACCACTTTTAAAGCATTTATTTATTCGCAATAATGTTTTGGTAACTGGTATTGAACCGTGTGCAGCATTTACCACAGGAATGCTAATGTTTAACTGTTGGTGACCGAAACACGGGGTAATTCCTCCATATTCACAGAGGTGTCTGGATTTGTGAGTGATTAAACGTGACAGCGAGTTTGACACGAACGAGACAAACGTTGAGGCGGACATGTCCGAGGAGCCTTTACTTATTGCTCTTTTCCGCTTTGCGTGACACCGAGACTCGGAGGAGGCGGGGAACCGCTGTCGACATCAGCAGAGGTGAAGGGTTAAGTGTTGTTGATTCACCCCAAAAATAGAGTCTGGGATCCAGCTTTTGTATGTTATGAGACCAGGCTCTTACTTTCAGCACAATACTCTAGTTTTCTTTCATTGCTAACTTGTTACCCGTGTGTCTTATCCTGCTAGCCCTTGGGTTTAACACAGTTAACGTGTCAGTTTTCCTCCACATCAAAAGACTCTTTGGTGGGATATTTGTTGACTGTTTTCACATGCTTTGTCGTCTGTGGAAAAAAACTTGTTTTTTACGAGACACTTTGCGTTACTGTGTGTGTAAAGTTTCCCAAAGAACGATTGCCGTTTTTTATCATCATATCTAACGGCCGCATAAATCGACAATTAGAGTCTCTGGGCCTCGTCACACATTTGCTTTTGGAAAAAGTGTATAAACCAAAACCAGATTTTACTTCGATGAGCCCTCCCCCAATCTCACCAAAACAGGCCGCCTTACAAACAGTCACAAACACACACACACATATGTGGAGTGCTTTTTTCACAGACAGAAATGAGTTGAGTTGCCGGGGTGGATGATGCTGGGTGGTGGGGCTAGATAATGAAAAGCAGAGCTCTTGTTCAATGAGGCACATGCATCTAATCCCTTTTTCAAACTCGCAGCGAGGAAGTGTGATGCTGTAATGCTTAGCATACCCCAATAAAGTCCAGGACATCCTGTTTGAAGACTCTATTCCCATATCAAACTGAGCTGGGAGCTGCTTGTACACCTCCGTGAAGGGGCTTTTACCGGCAGGAGCCATCGTCTGTGTTTGTCTTGTGTTGATTAGTGTCTCTGGGAACTGGTGGCATTTGGCTAGTAACTATTATAATGATGTTACATTGAGAGCCAGAAAAAATCCAGACGTGGCACGTTGGATGTGCGAGATATAATACTGACTCTGCAAAAAAACTAATTAAAATAACATAGGGTGCATGTCATGCTAGGAGGCTGCCTTACTTGTGAAAATCAACCCAAAAATGATGCTGGTTGACCAACTCCATCAGGTATGCTTAGCTGGTTAAAACTGGGTTGCTAAGTATAAGAAACAGAAACTGTGATATATTTGATCATTTGTAGTGTGCAAAATCATCATTTTTTTTAAGAAGCTTCTTGAGGCTCTTGAAGGAGTTCACATTTGTTCTGGGCTCTTTTTGGCTGCTTTTTCTTCATTATTCAGTCATTCATTTCAATATTTTTTTCATAAAAGAAAATGTATATGTTTGGCACAATTATATTTTTGTTTACAAAGGTAATTTTAAACATGCACCTTTAGGTTCAATGATTTTTAAGATCATTGGAAACATTTTAGTCAAATGTTTGTACTGTAGTGTATTTACTGTTGCTCAAGTTAAATATCAAAGTCTCAATGAAACGGAAGTAGCGATTATCCCGTTGTGACGTATATCCGATTGAAACTGCTTCTGAAATGATAAAAGTTAGTGCTGGACTTGAATTCATCCATTGAGAATTGATTGGATCATTGGAAGTTGGGTCATGTTGCTATTTGCTAATCGCTGCTGTATTTTCTGGGCCCCACCCATCTGCCATACCCTATGACTGAAAGTAAAGAGAGATTGTTTCGAGGAGGGGAGGAGCTTAGCGTTTTTTATTCAAGGGGACATTTCACAAGACTTTTGTAAGATGTAAATAAATCCCAGAGTACATGTGTGAAGTTCTAGCTCAAAATATCATATCGATAATTTATTATAGCATTTTAAAATTGCTACTTTATAGGTGTGAGCAAAAATGTGCCATTTTAGGGTGTGTTCTTTTAAATGCAAATGAGCTGATCTCTGCGTTAAATGGCAGTGCCGTGGTTGGATAGTTCAGATTAAGGGGCGGTATTATCCCCTTCTGACATCACAAGGGGAGCCATATTTCAATGACCTATTTTTCCAGATGCTTAATGGTTTACTAATTAAGTTACTTTGATCTTTTTCACATTTTCTAGGTTGAAAGAAACACTGGGGACCCAATTATAGCACTTAAACATGGAAAAAGTCTGATTTTAATGATATGTCCCCTTTAAAGGTTATGAGGGCACATTAAAAAAAATAAAAAATGATAATAAAGCTCACAGATTAATTATTTGTAAAAAAAAAACATAATATTTCCCCAAAATGTTACATTTTTAATTTTAATGTTATTGTGACTTTAAACTAGTTCATAACTCATCCAACTCATTTGTCTATAGAAATAAATGGTTCCTTAGATTGTGTTTTAGAGAAGCATCAAGGATTTTGCTGCCTTAACATGGCTACAGCAGGCGCAATGATATTACGCAGCACCCGGAAATAGTCCCCTTGGTAACTTTCAATAGCAGGGGACTATTTTCGGGCACTGCATAATATCATTGCGCCTGCTGCAGCCATGGTAAGGCAGTAAAGTCCTTGATTATTACGCCGGAATGAGAGTTTAGTTCCTAGACATATTGGCTTAGAAAATCGCAACTTTTCATTTTCTGTTGTCTTAGTAGGCTGTACAGAAGAGTCAAGTTTTAAATAGGAAAAATATCAAAACTCTTTGGTTATTTTTGAGTGCAATGCTAATGGTCTAATCAGATTCAATGGATGGGGGTAAGATATGCTAAAAGTGCTACCGCCAGACCCAGAGATCAGCTGAATGGATTCCAAAATGATAAACTTAAATGTTTAACCAGGGGAGCTGAAAAATGAACCTATTTTCAAAAAAGTGGAGTGTCACTTTAAACCATCAAAACATTATTGGCCAGGGTTAAGATTAAGCCAGGACTATAGGTCTTAGTTATATACGGACATTTAAGAAGTTTATACAAACATACACTCTAAAAAAAATGGTGCTATATAGCAGTGGTTTTCAAACTGGGGGCCGCGAGATGGTGCCAGGGGGGCCCCAGTTTTATTAAATTTTATGAGATACATTCATTTATCATGAATTCTGTGTAATTAAACCTAAAAAATAAGGCTACTAACCAAAAGCACTACTTTTTTGTATAATTTAATGTTTATTTTTTTATTAAAATGTTGAGTTTTAGAACAGTTTTTGTCACAAATCTTTGGGGTGGGCCACGAAGGAATGCACCGTACACAAGGGGGGCCGCACGCTGAAAAAGTTTGGGAACCACTGCTATATAGCACCAAAAGTGGTTCTTTGCTCGTAATCATAGAAGAACCGTTTTTAGTGCCATATACCACCGGTGGAGCACCTGTGAAGCACCTGTGTAGAACCACATAGTGCCATGTAGAACCATATTTGGTGCTATAGTGGTGCTATATGGCCCCATATGGTTCTACACAGGTGCTTCACCGGTGCTATATGGCACTAAAAACGGTTCTTCTATGATAACGAGCAAAGAACCACTTTTGGTGCTATATAGCACCGTTTGTTTTTAGAGTGTACTTATGTGTATCTTGAGACAAAACATTGGCACTGATATACTTTAAGATATGTCAGTGCAAGCTGTTTTTAGCTAAGACAGCTCAAGCATTTTAGACTGAAACTCTGTCCTGGAAACCATCTCTGGATGTATGAAACAGTGTATAGAAGCACTCAACTTCAAGGTATTTATTTAATAAAATTGTATATGGCAACTACAGCATATCAGGGAGTATGGGTTTTATTATTTTATTATTAATATTTTGCTGATCCTCTCTTGTTTTTGACTGCAGTTCTCATTCTCTTGGGTCTTGACTCAAAAAGCTTTGCCTATGGGTTGTGTGGCAATTTTTTGCCAAGCCTCATTAAATTCCTCTCAAAGCTGGGGTTCAGTTTACATTCCAAGCACAGCTATGCAAATACACAGACAACATTTTTAATACATATTTAATCATATACGTAGACACATTTGAATAAAGGGCGTAGACCCCAAGCAGCAAAGACCCTAGCAACACCATAGCAACCATCCATTACTCTATAGCATCAGGAAAAAATCTCCAACATTTTCCTCAGACTTGTGAGCTGCTTTGATCCACATAAAAAGACCAATAGTAATTTGCCTAATGGGATTCCAGCTAGTCTAGAGTTGGCAGAAGAAACTATTTTATGTTGAAGAATGTTGCTAATTTGCTAAGGGTTTACAGCTTCCCAGCATGCATTGCGGCATGAATCATGATGAATAAATGATGCAAGTTTGTTATTGTGCTGTTTGCAGCTTTTATGCAGTTATTGTTGTTTTTTCTGTATTGGTTATTTATTGTGTGGGGAATTTCACAGTTTGTTTATTTATTGATTGAGATGTGCTAAATGAATTTTGGATTTAGTGTTGATGTGCACATTCTACTTGTCGAGCAAAACCCCCTGATGTCTTTATGTTAAGAGTCAAATTTGTACTGTAAAGTTGCATGCACGTAGCAGAGGAACGTCATTCGATAATTCGAATTAAATCGCACCTGGTGCATGGCGGTACAGTCATATCACACTGACACCATACCTCCAGGGCACGTCTCAAATAAAGCACATCTGCGTATAGGAATGTAGAGCGCGTCTGCATTGCCTTTAGTGTATGATACTGTAAATCGGCGTCTCGTGGTCCTATGGACTGAAATGTCCAAGTGATTGCTATGCAGAGGGCACTAGCGGGAGCAGCCAGGCAGGTGGGTCCGCCCCTCAGAAACCGAATAGGACTCGTGGGACCGGCCTTTCCTTTTGGGCCAGCTCTGCTCCAGAGGGCCGGGGCCATTAGCTGCCTTAATATTCTGCATTACCTTTCCAGCCATTTGTTGCCCCTTTGTTGTGATACCTACTTAAAATATCAAAGCCTGCGAGAGCCTCAATGAGACATTTGAAAACTGAGAAATGCGGGTTTTATGTGTCAGCGCTGTGTCCCCTCCCTCTGGTCCTACTCTTTACACAGCTCCATGCAGGTAGTTCTGGATGAGAAAGGAATCAAAAGGGGAAAGAGAAAAAAAAGGTTTGGGTGGGACATCAATGGCTGACATGGTTGAGACAGAACAAAAACTGAAAGCTATGCAGGAGGGACCAGAAAGAGACCGGGCGAGAATCAAAGCGCACCAACCCCAATGGGAGACACGAGAATATTTCCACTCATAACTTAAATGTAAACCTGTTTGGGCCCTTCTGTTCCTGTAGCTCAACTGTGCTGACAATGCCAAGGTCATGGGTTCGAGTTCAAAGCATCGTGCAACCGGATAAAATGTATACGTTGAATTGTACAGTATTTCCCCGTTTAAAGAAGAAAACTTTCCGCGATCCCCTCAAACGGTTACTGGATCCAGACTGTGCGTGCAAACCTTTGACCATCATAAGCTGAAGATCACTGGATAACTCAACAGGTCCAACACATCACCATTTGAAGGTGTGTTGTCTAACAGGCCTTTGTAGTGGTGACATGCTGAAATGTGTTGTACATGTGGTCTCACGTCATTGGGTGACAAAAGAGCTGAGTGGTTTCCATAGTATCGCATTCCTCAGAGACTTATGAACTTTGTTGGAGCCGCTAGAGTTTGTCCTACAATCGCTACTATCTGATCAGATACCGGCCCTTAATTTTTGTTATTATCTGACCCACTTCCACTTCAAGAGCAAGTGAGAATATCTCGCTAGTTTTTCCCGCTGAATGATCCTGAGGTTTTTGAAGCGGGAAAAAGCTTTTAACTCCGTTTTGCCTGTGAGGCCTTTTTTCCGCCTTTGACATGTGGCTCTCGATTGTTATGTAAAGCGTCTCACCTGTGTCTCCTGCGTTTGAGGCTGCAGTGGCTGATCGTCCTCTTGTTGTTTGATAATGTCTGTCTCTATTGTTCGTCTGTTGACTGTTGAAGCGCTTGATGTGGTCAGCACACGGCCGGAGCACGCGTTCCTTATGTCTACAGCGCAAAACTCTTTATTATGTGCCGGCAAGTTTAGGATCACGCCAATGACAGATAACTTTGATATTTTTTTTTTAAATCAACATCTAAGAACGTCCCCATCAAAACATTTATTTGTCACTGCTCTGGCTGGACAGAATGGTGTGTGTTTTTGTTTTGAAGTGAATAGGTCCCTTTGTTAGCTGAAGGGACAGTGTAAAGTGTACAAGGACATGCTAAGCTAAATTTACTTCTTGGAAAGATGGCATGACGGCCAGCTGGACCTTTACCTCTCTCACATGGTCGTCTCAATCCCATTTACATGCTAAACTCATACCCTGATAAATGACTAAGCACATGGAACGTAAAGAATGCATTGTCAGAAGATCTGAGTGTGTGTGTGAGTCAAAACAAACCGTAGAAATCAAACCAAGTCAGTCAGATTTTTTTTTAAATCTTATTTTAAATAAAAATATTTAAACATGCTTAAAGCCTCGTCCTGTTTTTGAACGAAAGAAAAGTGTAAAGTATTAAAGTATTGTAAATAAAACACTTCTTTTAGTTTTCTACATTTTGGCCCTGTTGTTTTGAACGTCACTAAATTGCTCCAAAAACAAGATTTAACATTTTAAAACACTTCGCATCTTAAGAACACACGTGCCTTTATGAAAACTAACCATGGTTTTACTAAAGTTAAAACCAAAAAACCATGATTACTGTAATAAAACAAAGTAGGCATGGTTTTCAAAAAACATAGTTAAACCATGGTTAGTGTCGTAAAACCATGGTTTTGATAATAGTAATCAATACATAAAAAAACATGGGTACTTTTGCCACAAAAGAAACATGGTTTATTGTCGTGAAGTTGACCCTGGACTACAAAACCACTCTTAAGGGTTGATTTTCTGATATTGAGATTAGGATAAGGCAATATTTGGCAAAAATTTGAAAATATAGAATCTGAGGGGTGAAAAAAATCTAAATATTGAGAAAATCGCCTTTCAAGTTGTCCAAATGACGTCCTTAGCAACACACATTACTAATGATAAATAATTTTTGATATATTTATGGTAGGAAATTTTCTTTAGTTCATGTATTAAGTAACATGAAAACAACCATGAGCAATACATCTGTTACAGTCTTTATTAATCTTTGTTAATGTTAGTTAATAGAAATAAAGCTGTTCATTGTTTGTTAATGTTAGTTCACAGTGCATTAACAAGATTTTTATAAAGTATTAGTAATTGTTGACATTAACATTATCAAAGATTGCTGTATAAGTGCAGTTCATTATTAGTTCATGTTAACTAATGTAGTTAACTGATGTTAACTAATGAACCTTATTGTAAAGTGTTACCAAGGAAACTATACTTGAAAGGGTTTTTTTCATAACAGAGCAATAAATAAATTAAATCTTAATCTTGAACTTGTTTTTTAGTTAAAATGTCAATTCATATTTTGTTTTGTTATTTTGATTATATATTTATTTATTTTTATGGCCATATAGAAATCGAATCATTCAAATCAGATGCAAAAAATTTTAAAATCTTACTTTTTACTAAAAATATTTAAACATGTTTAAATGTGAACACATTTACTTGACAGAAGAGTCTTGGTTCAAAGAAAGTAAAGTGTTTTAATAATGTTTATTTGGCCCTCCTGGCAAATAGTTTTGTGTGTGTTTTAAATTTTACTTCACAACATTTCTTTTTTTTAATGTTTTACACAAGGTATGTTTGTAAAAACCACTTAATGTTCTAATATAACTAGTGATGCACCGATGTATCGGCCGCCAATATTTATCGGCCGATTTTTTTATGAATTTGAAACCATCTGCATTTCGGCAATAGCACGAGAAAGGCCGATACCGATTGTTTATTAATTAACTGCATAAAGAAATCCATTATATGTAAAAAAAAAAATGAGTTAATGTTGTTAATAAAATAAATGCTGAATAGCAAAAACCACCTATGAAGGTTGTCATGCTGTCTTATTATATTTGTTTTGGCTTATTTTGTGCCTCTCTTATTATGTTGGTCAGTTGAATGTTAATTAGATCCAATCCATGTTCAGTAAAAATAATTTGATGCAGAAATAAACTAGCTAATAGACCAACTGAATAGTATTGTATACAAGTGTTTAATATCGGTATCGGCCAGAAGTTGTCTGTTTAAATCGGTATCGGACCAAAAAATCCTATCGGTGCATCCCTAAATACAACTAAGGCCTAGTCCTGGATTAATCTAAAACCTGTCCGGGAAACTGCACCAATATGTTCACATCTCAACAGCAAAGCCAAAAATACCACGGTTGAAAATATTTTTACAAATAAATAGAAAAATCTTTGCCTACTTGTATACTTAATGTTTTATGTATTTTTTTTCATTTGTTTGTTTTATGGACATTTTTGCTGTAAATATTTAACGTCCTGACTACAGTTGTAAAGATTAATCAATGTCTTTATTATTTCCTCAGAATATAATTGTTTTCGTAACTAGTATTTGGTAAAGTATAGACAGCGAGCATCCAGTTACAGTGCTTGATGTTTTCTGTCATGCACCTGTAGCCCGAGATCTTCTTCATCCTCCATTAATCACACGCCGGCATACCTGCTCACGCTTTGAGGTTAATTAAGACGCAACATTAAATATTATTCTTAGCTTGCAACGGTGTCGTCTCCAGGTTAAATGAGGCTTTTGGGTTTAGCGATAACCTGCCTTTACTTGTAACAGCGCTACACATAGGCATCAAAACCAGTGTTTTTTTAAGCAGGGTGTGTCGGCATGAGCAGAAACCAGCCGACTGTTTGAAGTTCTGAACTTTATTCCGGCAGCGTTGTTTCGTCTCTGTGCGGGCGGGAGGGGAGAGACATCCACAGCAAACAGCAGGTGTGGCTTTTGAACGAAGCCGTGACATGGCAGGCCCTTTAGTCTCTATCGCATGATTCTTGTTTTCATCAAAAGAAGAAAGGCCCTCCTTGCTGTTGTCTTTCATCTCCAGGAGACGGCCTCTCCTTCATTTTGTCTCTTTTGTTTGTGTGTTGTCCCTGCGCTTCAGCTTTGTGGCTTACAGCAGGTGTTACTATTTAGAAGTTGGTTGAACATCAGAGGTGGTTCGGGACCGAGCACTTGATATTATGCCCTGAAAGCAGAAAGGTCAGAGATGTTGGTCTTGGTTCGGTTCCTACACAGATGGACTCTGGGTTGCGTCGTGTGAAGGGTCTGTTGGACATATAGACAAACATATTTTCACAGGAGACACTTTGGCTTTTCAGACATTCTGTTGTAGCCCCCTGTGAAGACCAGCTTAGCTTCTATAGGAAGATTTGAAAATGAATGTTTATGTATTTATTTATGTATGTTAATTATGGATTTTATAAAAAGTTTTTCCCAAAACTCTGTCTTATGGGAGGGATTTACACTGTTCAGACACTCTCTGGAGAGGACCATGTGACAATACCAGTTCTACAAGTGTCTCCAATGCAATGTAAACAAGCTGCCGTGAGAGAGGCATTGACAGATTTATACTCTTAAACATCAGCTGTGTTGTTATAATTCAAATATAGCCCAGTTGCAATATGGAAACCAAAGAACCATGTGACTATATTTATAGGAAATATTCCTGGTGATCCTTACAGAGATATAAACACAAACATGATGACCAAATACAAATACCGTATTTTTCGGTCTAAAGCCGCGTTTTTTTCCGTAACATGGCTGGTGCTGCGTCTTACAAGTCGGTATGAATTAATTTATGAGGCAAGAGACAACATTACCGTCTACAGCCGCGAGAGTCCACCATATGCTGTTTCTGTAATTCAATGGATTCTGTAATGTGGTCTGACAAGTCTGCGAACTTCACGCTAGTTGGCTTGTTCGGTTAATTTAGTCTATTCAACCTTCCAGGTAAGTTCTGTATGCTATGGTTTATCGCTTAAATAACTGATAATATTACTTTAACGTACAGACATCTATTCAGCCTGCTGTTCTGTCTGCTATTGTTTAGTTGAATAACTTGCCTTTCCAGATTAAATGCCTCGGCTTGGATTTTGTGAAATAATTTTCTAAATAAATGCGACGTATAGTCCACTGCGACTTATATAAGTTATTTCGTCTTAATGACACATTTTTGAATGGTGCGCCTTATACTCCGGAGCGACTTATGCTGCTTTTACACCAACCGCGTTTCAAGCGTCAAAATTGCGTCTACCGCACCTAGTTTGCCGCTTGAACAGTTTGAATGCATTCGCGCGTCTAGAGCGAAGTAGCAAGCATTTGACGCGCGTCAGAGGCAAAATCCGCTTCTTGTGGGAGGGGCGCAAGTGCTATGCGTTTGTCTGTTTGCAAAATGACTGATGACATTTATCGAGAGAGTTACCAGTTTGGATTTGGTAACCTTACTATAGTGGGAAAATAAAAGGCGCGGGTCGATAAACGTCATGTGACTCAAAAGTGAAGTGTGTATTACAACTTAACAGGTTGCCCAATGTCCTCACTGACACTCTTCCAGACGAGGTCCTTTTTATTCATGTCTCTATAGAAATAAGAACTTGTGTCGTATAGCTCCGGGTGACTGCTCAATATCAAGCGTTCCTTCAGGTTGAATGAGTGACTCAGGGCGGGGCTGCCACCACAGCAGCAAGCAGGCTCCTGATTGGTTAACGTGACGCGAAATTCCGCCAAAGTTAAATTTTTTTAACTCAGGCGTTATCCACAAAATGCACAAAAAGCACCATCCGTGCGTACCGCGCCAGGTGTTCAATTCATGCCAAACGCCTCCTTCGCGCCATGAGACCTCTACACGCGCGTCAATGCTTCTTCATATTGACTCAACATTGAAATCACTCACGTTTCACGCCTCTACCGTGGCTGGTGTAAACGCAGCATTATAGTCCGGAAAATACGGTTAACCTTTTTCTTTTTTTTTTATTACTTTTTATGATCACTTTATATGTGCGTGCATGTGCAAGTGTGTAAAAATTAATATGTATAGACGGTTTCATCGGACGCATGCGCGATATAAGCCGAAGTGAGCTTCCGGTCTGTATTTATTCATCGACTGTATTTATTCATCGGTCTGGCCAGTGGCTAAACTGATCTCTGAAATAAATACCTTGTTTAAAACAAAATATTTTGGTTTGCTAAAGACGAGGGGAGATGACGAGCATTGTTCACAACTGTGCAAAAAGGTACGTCAGCCAGGCAAGAATTCAAGGACATGCAGCTAACATTTTCATTAATTTGCCACAGTAATGTTAATTTGGTATAATAGTTGATACACGTTAGATACGAGTGTGCCTCATACATATTAAAAAGTGAAGCCACTGGCTCTTTGATCGCCCCCCTGGTGGCTGGCTGCAGTACCCCGCACTCTCCATGCAAACGAACAGGACTCGGCTTTAAATAAAAAAATTAATTACACTTAAATAAAATTTTCCAAAAGATGGTTTTGGTCCTTTTAGGTAGTTGTTATCACGCTGATATGTTCAATTGTTCATTTTTGTGATAAGTTTAATTTTAGCTATAGAAACAGGGCATGTCGTTATGATTGGCGCGGTTCAATTGGACGCGCGAGCGTTTGTGCGGAAGTTTGATATCGTGGCTCCTCCTCTGGCTCCAGGGACGATTCCTTCTGCACATGCCCTGGCTCCAAAATGACGTTTTTACGTAACATGGCAGCGCCCATGGTCGGACATTTTTGGCTTCAATTCATTAAAACGGAAGGAAGCGACGTTGCGTCGTCCATCTTTTTTTACAGTCTATGGTTAGAAAAGAAGGTAATTTACTTCCCATGTCATTTATTTCCCTTGTTACCAAAAATAAACTACTGTAAAAGGACTCAGTTGTTATTAATTCTATGTGGAAGTCTACAGGAAGTTGCGTTTAGTCCACAAAAGCCGTTTGTTTATGTTGTTGCTCCTGAAACCGCCTATATGTAAAAATATTCAGAAATATTCCAAAATTGAAATTAATGTGAAATCATTAAGTGAAATCAAACTTTATGCTCCTAAACTCATTATTATATTATTAGAATTTAGCCTGGATATCACAGAGAGGGTAACATATATTTCAAATGTGTGTATAATTTTTGCTTAATAGTCTCTCTATTACACTTAGTTGCCATATTTGCGACTGGGCAGCAATTTCTATAGTTTAGTTTATAGTTCGCGAGGGCAGTGTACAACGCAGATTTCGTCATCAGAATAGTACATGCGCACTGAACACACACCAAAAAAAAATTATTTGTACGCGTTGGTCGCGCTTGTTAACTTCCGGTCTCTGTTTGTTTAATGGTTTGGCCAGTGGCTAAACTGAACTCTGGAACAAATACCTATTGAAAATAACAAATATTTTGATTTCCTAAAGACGAGGGGAGACGGTGATTATGGATCACCACTATGTGAAGAGAGGGTTGGCAGCTGGGTTGTAGTTAACAGCGTATAAATTATATAGTACACATTTTACACTGTAACTTTAGCACCATGTATTTTTTTGATGCGCTTTAGCTATTATTTGAACTAATGTAATCTACTTCTTGTTTATTTTGCTTGTTATCAGAAATAATCAATTCTAAAAGGACTCTGATGTTATTGATTCTTTGCAGAGTTTACCGGAAGTTACATTTGTTCCATGAAAGCCCTTTTTTATATCTATTCTCCATGCTTTATCTGCTTAAATGGGGTAAAACCGATATCTTTGAAATCACTTGCTAATTTCACAAAAAAAAAACACATATTTTCCATTAACAATAAACTTGACATCAACTGTATGATAAATATTGTTACTTATGCTCAAGTTGTTACTTTGTATGCGCAAGAATCTGTTGCGTTAAACGCCATGTTGTTTTTTTCAGCAAAGTCCTCTAATTGCACGGAAGAACAAGTGGATGAACATGACAGATGCACTTAGAGGGTTTTGCATCTAAACTTTAAGGATCGTCACTGTTAAAGGGGACATTTCACAATAATTTTTTATGATGTCAAATAAATCTTTGGTGTCCCCAGAGTACATATGTGAAGTTTTTACTCAAAATACCATATAATTTATTATAATATGATAAAATTGCCACTTTATAGGTGTGAGCAAAAATGTGCCATTTTGTGTCCTTTTAATCTGGTCCAGCCTAGCTCACGCCTAAAGTCAAAAGGGGACCGTGCCTTTGCAGTTGTTGGTCCTAGGCTTTGGAATAGCCTACCTCTCTCCTTGAGATCTCTATCCTCTGTATGGCAGTTTAAACATAAATTGAGGCTGTATCTTTTGGAGCGAGCATTTACCTAAATTTCATTTTATCTATGTCTTTTTTAACACTCTGAATGTTTTATGTATTGTATGGTATTTATCTTTTTTGCCTCATGCTTTGTGAAGCACAGTGGTCAACGTCCGTTGTGTTTACTGGTGCTATATAAATAAATAAAGGAAAGAAATGAGTTGATCTCTGCACTAAATGGCAGTGCAGTGGTTGGATGGTGCAGATTAAGGGACGGTATTATCCCCTTCTGACATCACAAGGGAAGCCATATTTCAATGACCTATTTTTTTCACATGCTTGCAGAGAATGATTTACCAAAACTAAGTTACAGGGTTGATCTTTTTCACATTTTCTAGGTTGATAGATGCACTGGGGACCCAATTATAGCACTTAAACATGGAAAAAGCCACATTGTCCACATTGATGCCACATTGATGTTAAAGAAGAACCAGTTTTGGTTTTTCAAATAACCTCGTAGGTCAAAGGGTCTTCAAATAACCATTTCTCTTATTGCCTTTTTACAGTTGGTTTTATCTTTTTTGCACTACAAAGAAACTTTTGTGCAACATAACCATTCTGTGGACGTTAAAGGTTCTTTATGGAAATTTTATTTTTAATAGTGCACACATACTGTACCACCTAGCTTCAATTAAGGAGACTACCCGTGTGGAGCTTAAAGGTTTAAGACTTTGTTCGGTTTCAATAAACATGTCTTCCATCAGTTTTCCTGGTCAAACAATTTGTCGGGAATGCCTTTTTTGGCACACGCAATAGAAACATTTACAAATGCTATTTATGCCAAATGGGTGCTTTTACAAGGAAACCACAATTCACACCAGCCCCACAGAAGCCAGAGATGCCATTCAATCTTTGTCCTCGTGACACCATTGATTCCACCAATGGCTCGCGCCATCAGATTCAACAATGATGCCGCATTTTCAGTGTGTCAACAGGAATGTGGGCGATCATTTGGTTACCTCTTTTTTACCTCTGTCGCACTTCAGCTTAAACAAGCTTCCTCTCTAAAGGGTACCGCAATTGACTAGCGAAGGACAAAAGGTGTCCGTCCGTGTGTACAGTAAGTCTTGAATAGCTCCGTAATGTAAATGGTGCCAGACGACATAGCCTCACTGGGCATCTCATGAGTCACTAGCAAACCAGCGTCAGAAGATCTGGACCTGCGTATCAAAACTCCTGAAGTGGATGTTACATTAAAATCCCACAAATCCTATGCTTGATGATTACATGCATTTTTAAAAATTGTGGTTAATATAGATTTTTGACTCCATTTAGGTCCGCACTTTCTGTGTGAGCTTAGTGCAGGTGGGGCTGCCCTGCTGTGCAGATAAACTTTGACCTCAGTGTGGTCTTACCAAGCCACTGTAATGCAGAAACCTGCCATGTCAGACTGGATATGTCCAGCTAACAAAATATATACAGTTTTAAACATTTAAATCACAAGAAATGCTGTTTCTTCAGCATCTTACGTTCGCATTTACACATTTGGCATATGCTTTAATGCAGAGTTTGAGCCCATGACCCATGACCTTTTGTGCTGCTAACACAATGCATCTACCACTGAGCTATACAGGAGCACATTGCTCTCATTCGTCTCAATGAAGTCAATGATATTGCTGTCTCAGAACGACTAGCGTATCACACAAACTTTCCAGAACGGCCAAACTGACTGTTCATGGCCATGTAAATATGAAAAATAACACATAGTGAACTCATACATTACACGTTGATAATTATAATACAATTTAAAAGTATAAGTTTATATATAATTATAAATAAAATAATGAATAAAAAGTAATAGATAAACAAAATAAAATAAGTTTGATCCACAATGCTGTTGTGCTCCTATGAAAGTTTATAAATCGTTAAAATAATAAATTATTATAAAAATAAAATGTACATTTACCGTAGTCTTTTTATCCAAAGCGACTAACTGTGGGTTTACACCAGAAGCAAGTTCAACGTTTTGCGCGAGTAGATTACATCCAAGTTCAATGCAAAGACGCGATCAGACGCGTCCTCGCGTGGGGCGATGCGAATGACGCGATATTGGCAGCGCGTTTGCCGCAAAAACACAGAAGCGATTTCAACGTTTTGCGCGAGAAGATTACATACAAAGTCAATGCAAAGACACGATCAGACGCGTCCTCGCGTCGGGTGAATGACGCAATATGGGCAGGGCGTTTGCCGCAAAAAATCCCGTGAGTAATCTAGAGCGAATAACGCGATGCCCCGCGTTTGGTGTGTACGTAGCATAACAGTGCTTTTAAGCTATGCATTTTATACGACCCTCATTCAAATGCTATACCTGTTAAGCTATAGGAATGCTAAATATAATCAGTGTTGGGGAAAGTTACTTTTAAAAGTAATTACAATATTAAGTTACTCCCCAAAAAAGTAACTAATTGCGTTACTGAGTTACTTTTCATGGAAAGTAATGCTTACGTTACTTTTGCGTTACTTTTGCATTACTTCTTCTTACTTGCCTGAGGCTTGATCTCTTTTAGGCCTTGCAGGTGTTTTTTATAATCGGAAAAATGACAAGCTCTGGCCTGCCATCTCCATTTCTGACTCAAACTGTTCCAGTTCAGACGCAAAGAGTGCGTAATTCTACTTTAATATGTTCAGTTTAATTCAGTACATTATTTTATTTGTACTCTAAGTGACTCTTTTTTTAAAAAGTAACTCAAATATTAATGTGTACATTTATAAAGTAATGCGTTACTTTACTCGTTACTTAAGAAAAGTAATATTATTACATAATGCGCGTTACTTGTAATGCGTTTCCCCCAACACTGAATATAATACATATATGAAAAGAAAAAATTAATATGCCTTGAGTTGTTTCTTTAGTCAGATTTGATCATTTCTAAAAATGCATTCAATGCATGTCAGACTAAAACTTCTTTCATACATCTCTGATGCATTTGTTTTGCAACACGTCTGCTTATCAACCGAGATGATCAAACAGTTGTTGCAAACAGATTTCATTATCTGTGTCCATTTATCTATGTTCACCGTGTTTCAAAGTTGAGCTCGGATTTCAAGCGGCGTTCCGTTGCACTTTTCCGAGTAGGAAGTTGGACGTTCCGACCTTCTGAGCTGAATGGAACCCGCCATCGTGTTTTCTCAAGCTGGGCACCACACGTCAAGACAACATAAGAGCATTGTGGCTATGTGTCAGACCATAAAGACATTCTTTCTTTAAACCACTTTTCGCTTAACGTCTCGGTCGGAAACCCCTCTGAAGGTGTACTTATTTGTTTACCCTGTTGAAATAAAAGACTCACGGGTCTTTAAAAGCCAAGGGGAAGCGGGGGAGGGATCAAGGATCTCTGTAGCATCTACGGATAAACGTCTCAAGATAAGTGACCACAAAGACACAAAAGGACAAAAGCAGCGGAGGTCAGGGAGCGCTCCATCACCGAGAGGCAGCGTTATCTTAGCCGGTAGAAAGAAGAGAAAGATACCTGCGTGTCACACTCTTCACACCCCCTGTCACTTCACCCCCCTCCTTTATTTAGGTGAGGATAAGACTGCCGACAGAAGACCCCTGATAAGACGGCCCTACCGTCCCTGGTGGAAAGTGTAGCCTGTTAGCAGGTATTCAGCTCACTTGACCTTAGTCCGAAAGGCTATGGGATCTTTCAGTGGGATAATTTAGACATAAGCCCCTAATAATGTTGTGATTTGTTGAACACATTGTTAATCAGGGTGTAAGACTTTGGTTGCGTTGGCAGATCTAGGTGTTGCACATCACCTTCTTGATTCAAGGCCGAAGAAATGACATGAGAGGAAAAGCCTTTTGTGTTTGTGGATTGAAAGATCCTTGGGTGTTTGCTTTCATTTGGTTTTTCTTTCTGTATCCATTTGTTTAATGGACTGCGTCTCTTCACATGCTAACTGCTAAACGTGGAAACACAGCACTTTGGGTTAGATGAATACAAATGGTTGACCAAGACAAGGATAACTGTAATAAAGAGCAACAACAAATAGAAAACTCGAAAGGTTGAAATGTAGTCCATTTTCTTAAGCATTAAGGGGATCACACACCGGACGCAGTATATGCACACCGGCGCGGACAGGCACTTTGCCTCAGGAAGTTGCTCAAATCCCTGTCACGCCACACAGCGCCACTCACATAGTTTAACATTAAAGAACATCATCTTTGTCCCAAATCATTAACGATTAACATTGGCTGCTTATATACGTATATTTAGCATTTTGAAGTAGACACTATCTGACGAAGCTTGAACTATTTAATGTGCACTTCCAGTTTACAATACCTCCGAGTTATCCTAGACGCGACGCTGAGTTGTGCGGCCAGTGGGCGACCCCCTTTAGTGAGGGTCCGTGTACAGTGCAAGTCACTCAATTTTCATCATCAGAAGAGTGTGTGCATACTGTACATACACTGCCGAATTTTTGAAACCTTGCGTACATTTTACGCATACTGTAGCTTGTGTATGCGCATACAGGAGTATGTAAGCCAGGTATTAAAATTTTGTTTTTTTAATTCACATGCTTCCCATGTCAGCACACATGTATGAATCAAATTAACTATGCTTTGCAAGGCTGTGCGTTCGACTGTGTGTGCATGCTTGTGTATGCATGAAAAACAATTTATACAGAGGGGTTAAGGCTATGTTTACACAACAACGATAAAGTGAAAAAAGTTTTTTCATTGCTTTAATGAAAAATTTCACATCCACACAGCGTTGTCAAAAAGATCCACGTTAACACGGATCAGTGACGACAACTGTATTAAATATGCCAGGTCAATAGATGGCGATGTTAACTTGTAAAGAAACATTACACGCCTGCGCACATACGCATTCGTCTACAGAGAGATAAATACAAACAATCAAGACAGCGAAAGCATTGAGCACTGATAAATGAACAATGTGGTAGGTTTATTAAGTGACCCTTATAGTAAAAATGCTGTTGTTGTGTAAAGGAACAGGCAAACTGCATAAACACTTTCCTGTTAAAATCATTTGCCATTTTGTAAATGGCCTTCTAGACAGCAACAAAACATTGCTTTGAGCAATGACATATCTTGTTTGTTTGGTTTTATTTCACAATTGTTCCTCAGTAGGGTCCAAGAAAAAACCTTAGCTGTGCTATGCATGCTTATTTTAAAGCTATGTACTCTTACTGCATGTCAACGACCATTTACTTTGTTTCTATTTTAATTTGTCCTAATGCATTTAAGAAGAAACATCTAAGATAAAGTTATTTTGAGCAACGAAAGAGCAACGACCCAGCTGCAGATTTCGAAAGCGTTTTGTGAGCTTAATGGCTCTTATTTGTTTCCTTGTCCTCATCTGTTTTTTTTCTTGCTGATTTTGTCCCAGTCCTCTGAAAACATCGCATTATGTTGCCAGAGGTAAGTGGGTTTAGTGCTGCCTTCTTAGATCTGTGCTATGCCACATTTGAGCTGGTACTCTGCCAAAACCAGAGAAACTACTCGACAATTTGAAAACAGCCAAGTTCTCTTGGCCACTCACCGCAATCGAGAAATGTGCCTGGCAACTTCACATGCAATTAAAAGTCCCAAATCTAACAGATGCTAAATGCAAGGACAGTTGGGAAAATCTCTTACTCGAGCGCAATTATTGCTTAGTCATTTTTCCCATGTACTCCCGGGTGTTTGCGGGCCATATGTACAATTTCTTTTTGTTGATATGTTCCATCGGTGGATGTAATTTGGACTGCTCGCTGAAAGATCTACTCATGGTTATCTTCAGAAATGCTGGTGAAAATGTTGCACGCAAACAAGTCTGATGGCTAAACCATTTACATCTGTTAGACCAGTGGGCTGGGCTTTGATTTGCAAAACATGTTTTCTCACAAACTTTACCGATTTAACAGCATTCACACAGAATGAGAGAGAGGGAGAGATGAAAAGTATACTACTCAAACTCTTTTTGCAGTATGTATGCTAATTTTGCATAAATAAGAAGTTTTTTATTATTTTTAGTATGCACTGTGCTGTATGCAATAAAAAGTGTACTAGCATCACATTCAGGACGTAACCAAGTGTTCCACTCTCTCTCTCATACTTACAGACATGAGATGAGATCTGGTACTGAGGTCTCTCTCATCTCTCCGCTGGAAACCGAGACCATATGCAGGACTGCTGTACTGTATCGTGTTGGAGTTTTTGTAGCCCGCGTTTGATGTCACAGGGATACAATTTTATCTGTGAATGAGCGCAGTGATACTAAGTAGCTAAGCGTGGGAAACGCACTAAAATTCACACTGTGTTCTGAATAAAATACAAGCTTGTTACTTAGATTTGCGTGATATATTTTAATACTAAGTGAAAGAGTAAGCATTATGCATTGATGAATGTTGATGCCTCACATTTTACAGTCAAGTTGGCTTTTTACATTTCTTTAGATTACTTCAACTCATGAAATACACTGCAAAAAAATGATTTTTAAGAAAAAAAATCTTAGTATTTTTGTCTTGTTTTCAGTAAAAATATCTAAAAACTCTGAAATTAATATGCTTTTTCTTGATGAGTAAAACAACCCAAGAAAATAAGTCTAGTTTTTAGACCAAAAATCACTATTTTCACTATTTTTTGCTTATACCCCATTGGCAGATTTTTTTGCTTGTTTTGCACAAAATCACTTAAATTTGATATTTTTGGTCTAAAAACTAGATTTATCTTCTTGGGTCGTTTTACTCAACAAGAAAAAGCATCTTAATTCAATAATTTTTTGATATTTTTACTGAAAACAAGACAAAAATACAAAGATTTTTTTTTCTTGAATTTTTTTTTGCAGTGTCAGATGTAATTTTTAATCTTAACTGTCACTGTTCTGTAAGCGGTACTTCAATAATTTGCATGTAAATTTTTATCTATCACAACAAACTATATGATGTTGGAAAGGTCTAAGAAAGTAATTTTCATATTTACATTTTTTTGCAGTAATAATAATGCAGTGACAGTAGTTTATTAATTTGTGACAGGAGTATGCAGCAAACCGTTGACACCTAGTGGCTGTTGTTGGTAAAACCACTAAAAGTGTAACACAAACTTCAATTTGTGATAATTTTAGGTATAAAATATGTACATATTGCATTATTTTTATTTATTACAATAAATGTGAACTGCTATTACAATTTTTTATTTAAAATTGTCTCCTCCAGATACTTTCGAAAAAAGTCCCCTTGGTAACTTTCAAAGCAGGGGACTTTTTTCGGGGGAATGCGAAATATCATTGCGCCTGCTGCAGCCATGTTACGGCATCAAAGCCTTTGATTATTACTCCAGAAGGAGAGAATGGTTCCTAGTCAAATCGGCCTAGAAAATTGCAGCTTTTAATTTTCCGTCGGTCTTAGTACACGTTGTAACTACAGAAGAGTCAAGTTTTAAATAGGAAAATATCGAAACTCTTTTGTTGTTTTTGAGCACTATGCTAATGGACTAATCAGATTCAATGGATTATGCTAAGCTATGCTAAAAGTGGACTTGGAGATCAGCTGAATGGATTCCAAAACGGTAAAAATCAAGTGTTTGAAACATGAGCTGGAATTATGAGTATATTTTTAAAAAAGTGAAATGTCCCTTTAAAGTGTCTTCCTTTTTAATTCGAAGCTAAAATAAGTTTTAAAAAATTATAATATCTCTTCGTCACACTGGAAACGAAAAGTCAAGTAAGACGCATTGCATTGTGGGATATGGTTTCCAGTGCTGAGTGCTCTGCACATATTGACAAGTTTAGTAGGTCATCTGTGTACACTAATGTAAAAACACAAGCGTGAAAAGAAATAGCGTATGTCTTCATGTTTTTCTTGATTAAAGCATATTTAATATCGAATCACATCAAGAACAGATGTTATAATGTCTGCTACCCAGAGTTTAGGATATAAAC
Organism: Paramisgurnus dabryanus; assembly: GCF_030506205.2. NCBI lineage: Eukaryota > Metazoa > Chordata > Actinopteri > Cypriniformes > Cobitidae > Paramisgurnus > Paramisgurnus dabryanus. The sequence goes on from NC_133338.1 coordinate 51,225,279, forward strand.
CAGTCATCTTCTACCCGCCAGCGTACCAGGCCCCCAAAAAATCTTGGTGGTCCTCAAAACCTCGCAGTATTACAGATATGTTAAAACATACCACCTGTTTTATTCTTTCCATTAAGACAATGCACACGCATTATCTTACATCGCATCGGTCTCACAATGCCGTCCACATGTCAGGCGTTCCATTGTGTGTAACGTGAGCAACAGTCGCTGCCCCCTCCAGCGATAATTGTCCGTTTTCATCAGACTCGAGCTTTATAAAGCAAGAAAATCTGCACTGGTAATTGAGTCCAGCTTTAGACGCGGTGTTCATGATTCGAGAGGGTTGACCTCATGCGGGCGAGGTGTGTGCGCGCGCATCAATGTATCTTTGCGAGGGAGATAAAGAGGGTGGGTGGTTGCTTGAATGGCCTTTGCCAGCAGAGCCCGAGTGTTCCACCTCTTGTTCCACTAATCGATCAGCAGATCGCATTAACAAGGGCTCTGACCTGAATAGACGCGGGGCCGCCCCACCTCCCAACCCCTCACCCCCGCCGCCCCTCCATGTGTCATCAGTCTTGTCCTACAAGATGCCTCACACCCGGCGGTGGCATGGGAGAGTGACTGCGTCCTCCCACGAAAAGAAAGCCCTCGCTCGCTCGCTCGCTGCGCCAATGGAAGTCACAGGCAGACAACAAAGTGGGGGATTCCTCGCATAGCTTCCCATTTTCATGCACTGCTGCCAGCAGAGAATCAACTGTGTCCCCCTCCTTTGGCATCTCGCCAAATATCTCCTGGCTCCTCCAACCTTTTATCTGCATTCAAAGGTAGCCCTATACCTTCCATTCATCAAAGGAGTTCAAATGTGACCACCTTGCAACCTAATGCCACTTTTTTCAACTTTCTCATTGGCCGGGGGCAAAAAGAAAAGACCAACGTGCCCTTTAGAGAGCCGTCAGGCCCAGACGCTCTTTGAAGCAATGAAAGGGGCTTTAAAAGGCTGAAACAATTGGACGTTGCATTATATTGCGGGAGTCTTGCATGTTAAACACGATTGTGGATGGAAACGTATAGAGTTAAAGATTTTAAAACGCCTTTGCGTGGGTAACTTCTCAGCTAGGAAGTTTAGGTCAAGTTAGATTTAATGGTTTGAACCAACAATCTAAAATTTATTTCTATAGCGCATTTATTTTGCATTTTTTTGCTTATTTATGTTAGATCATAATATTCAGCTTTTTGAGGTTCATTAACTGTAATGCACACAAAAAGTTTAATAAGACTTGACAAGTTGCCAAAAGGCTGGATATGTTTTTGTTTTTTTTAACTAGTCCTGTGCTTTTAGTTTGTGTAGCCCATCTAGTAGGGGCATTGCGTTAGCAGCACAAAAGGTCATGGGTTCGATCCAACAGATCACACAAACTGATAAAATGTTTAGCATGAATGCACTGTCACTTTAAATTAAAGCGTCTGCAAAATGCATGAATAAAAATGTAACCAATATCTTGCAATTCATTGTTTTTTTAAAACAAACTTATGCAAAGTTTTCACATCGCCTGATGTTTATTATACTTCTGTCATTTTTTGTAGTCTCTAAAACACAAATGCATGATTAAAAATAATAAAAGTCATTTAATATGTGACCCTGGACCACAAAACCAGACATAAGTCACATGGGTATATTTGTAGCAATAGCCAATAAGACATTGTGGTCAAAATTATAGATTATTTTATTGCCAAAAATCTTTAAGATAAAGTTATAATCATGTTCCATGAAGATATTTTGTACATTCCCTACTGTAAAAATATATTTATCATTAGTAATATGTGTTGCTATGAACTTCATTTGGACAACTTTAAAGATGATTTTCACCCTTTAGATGCCAGATTTTAAAATAGTTGCATCTCGGCCAAATATTGTCCTAACAAACTATGCATCAATGAAAAGCTTATTTATTCAACTTTCTTTCAGAAACTTTTTTTTTATTCAAATTTCTTTCTTTCTTCTTTAAAAAAAATTCTCTTATGGCTGGTTTTTTGGTCAAGGGTCACATATGATTAGAAAAAATATTATAGAAAATGTAAACCCTTTATTAAAGCACGCATTTCAAATATAAGATGTTGGTAACACTTTAGAATAAGGTTGTATAAGTAAACATTAGTAAGTTCATTAAATAACATGCACGAACAATAAACATTGTAGTTTTATAGCATTTATTAATCTTTAGTAATGTTAGTTGATGTCATTTACAATTGCTCACAAACTGGTTCATAAACTAATGTTAACAGTTTCAATGTTCAATTTTACAAATGTATAAGTAAATGCCAAAACGAATATGAACTAAGATAAATAAATGCTGTTTATTGTTAATTCATGTTAGTTAATGCATTTACTAATTTTAAACAAATACAACCTTATTGTTAAGTGCTACTGAGATGTTTTTTGTTTTATTTAACCCCAGCCTTAAAACTCTGTAGAAAAATATGATTTTTTAAATTTATGTCATGACATGAAGTACCAAACAGAAGTACCAAAAAATTAAAAGATCTGGATTTTCTTCTTAACTAGTTTAGGAAAAGTTATCAGGTGTGAAACTGAAGCGTTAAGTATATTTGCTTTATTTCAAACTGTTTTGGGGTCATTCAGGACAAGATGGTTAACAAGGGTAATGAAGCAAAAGAAAAAGGCACTCGAGGAAAAGAGAGAGAGCGCAGAAGAATGCCGGAGTGATGTAGCAGCTGATCAGACAGCTGATAATGTATATCATGAGCTCTTTGATGCCTGTGGCCACCAGTTCACCCGCTGCATGTGTGAAGTGGGCCATTTCATCCCGAGTGCACTTGTTCCTCACGGGTGCATCGGTATATTGTTTTAGGAAGTTGACACATTGATCTTTTGTAGCTACCTGTTGCGCTGAGAGCTTCTTTATCCCCGGAAACTCTTTGAGGGTCCTTCACGCAAACAATGGGTGGTAATTAATAAACCTTAGATGTTCAGATGTTTTGGTAACAACTGAATGCTGGTAGTTTGTTTTCCACTCAACCTTTAACTACTAATAGTGACATTAACAGTGTTTGCTTCCTGTCCTCTGTGTTTCGGCGGTGAACATGGATCGGCATGTTTGAGAATCTGTGTTTGTTTGTTACAGATGTGGCCTTTAAAAATGCGCGTCTGTGAGACCAGAATGCCGCGGAGACTTCCGAAATTCTGCGAGATCCCGCAAAAGGGGGGTTCGGTGGGGGACGCAGGAAATATAAAAACCTGTAGAGGGCAGGCGTGTTTCTTGTAGGCCATACTGACGACAATGTGTGTGCTCGACTTCATGCTGAGCGTATACTGTATGATATTGAAGTAACATGACACGGATTATCGATAGACTTTGATGTCATACAAATGCATGCTTTTTGGCAAACATTTTGTTGGCGAAGTTTTCTTTTGCCAGTTACATAAACAGTCACATATTCTTCATAAAAATCCGACTCAAACGCGCATCATTTGTCTTATTTTTTTCCGTGTACTTACAGTAGAAGAGACGTGATGTATGATAATCGAGTCTTATAACAAAATAATTCGCGAAGACCTTTGAAGAGACCGAGCGCATTTACGCAATATCATTAACTAGTTTATCTAATTTTACATTTAGTTCATTTTTGCATCTGAACGTTTTAATAGCTTTAACATGGTTGTGGTGCGCTTTTCTGCATTACTGAACAGTAGGCTACTTTTTATATTATCATGTTTCCCTTTACATGGTATGAAACACGATAAAAAGTATGCATTGGTGTTTAATACATTTCACTGAGAATTTGTATAATATGTTATACTTGTACTAAGGAAATAAAATCATATTGTGAGTGTAAATATTCATAAATTCGAGGAGTTTCTGAGGTGTTTGTCATCGGCAAAATGCGCAGTTTCTTTGTTGCCGATTAAAAACCGTTGGCTATGTGATTGTTTAAAATTGACATTTTTTCTACTTATTATTAATTAATTTTTTGCCTACATTTACTCAAATAATATCAATGTGAAAATATAAGTAAATCATACTTCAAGTTAGGCGTAAAACTAACACATTTTTTATGTCAAATAGAAATAATAATAATTTGAAATATGCAATTATTACAGTTTTAAAAACTTAAATATATTACTCTGACCTTTTTAAATATATTGACTAAAATAATCTGTAAATGTAATACTTATATTATTAAGGCGTATACATCAAATAATATATGTACATTTTACACAAAATATCTGTTCTATTTTTAGTAATTTATTTTCCAACTAAAAAAATCGCATTACTGCATTAAGAGATTTTATTAAGTTACTTTAATCATTTATTTTAGAGATATTTACAAAGCCACTGAATCAATTTTAACAGTGTGTAGCTACATTATCACCTTACGGTAGACTATTATTAAATGCATATAAATAAAAATATGTAAAACTAAATAAAAAAGATATCATACACGGACTGTATGTAAGCATACGTTTTCTTGTTCGGTGCACGTGGGTTTAAATGCCGTTTTTCTAAAGAATAATTTTAAAACTTTATTGGTGGTAGTTGAGAAGAATTCCTTTTTCCATTTCTAAATCATTTTGAGCGCAATATAAATATATCATATTGTTATTCTTATTATATAAGAATACGCAATTTTTACAACATTTTTAACATATATAAAATATACGTTAAGCATGTTGTGTGTATTTCCTAATTACAAGCTTTTGATGAAATTGCACCAAAACTAAACGTGCATAAAAACATAAAAAAGTCATTTAAATAAGCGAAAAATCTTTTTTATGAGCTCAAAATTTTGAATATAATGTGCTATTGCTGAAAATTGCCCATCTCTAAAGGAGAATATTCATCTTTAAAGTTTAAGAAACAAAAAAGTACTGATAAGCATTCTCAAACATATATATTCTGCAAGCACTCATTTATCCATAATGATGTTATTTATTTTTTAATAACATATTGTCGCTGTCGGGCAAAGATACTCTCTGGACACCAAGACCATGTCTATGGGTTCAAGAATAACAAAATATTGGCCATTTGAAACTCGAAAGTCATCACTTTATTTTGTCCCATTGTTTTCCATTTTGCGTGTGGTAAAACTCCTGTGCGCGTCGTTCAAATTCATTGAAATTTCGTTCACTTGTAGTTTAGCAAGTATGTGTAATACAATTTCAATAATGTTTTTACACTGCACATCGTCTGAGGAAATCCGAAGTTGCGTCGAGGGGAACCAAGCTGACAGCCGCGACAGCAGAGATTGTCACGTACCTACAAAAGGGTACTGGAAAAAGTTTGCATCTGACCTGCAGCGATATCATTCTGCCTTGGTGGGATGTCAGCCAGCGAGAGTCCTCTGATTCTGACCTTGTTCTTTTACTCCTCAGAGTCTAAAACCAGGAGGCCATATTAAGTATTAGAGCAGCTATGGTTGCGCGTTTCACACACCTCTCCAAACCACGTTATTAACACCATGCTTGTTCGACTTCATGCGGCGCCGCAAGAACCGACAGCCGGATGACGTCAGAGTACCGCGAGAATGATTCAAGAAATCATATTTCGCCTCGCTCTCGCGATACTGTGACGTCTTCCGGCTGTCGATTCTCGGGGCGCCGCATGAAGTCGAACAAGCCTATTGACAGCAGCAAAAGCTACGCATGCGCTTTTAACTTGTAAAACTCAATGGTGTATGGGTAATGTAGTCTCTGCTCTCGGTGGGACGAATTAGGTAGCTATTGTGAAGGGCGCTTTGAAAAGCGGCAGCGCAGCCAAATAATTAAATTAAGCCTCTGATTTAAACAGATGTGCAAATGAGCGTTCTGGTACGCTAGAAGTACGTTCTGGACGCAGGGAGAGTGGTACGCTCAAGAGCTATATTTGGAAGTGGCGGTACTGAGTACTGGCGCCTACCGGCCCACATTAAAGCACTGGTGGTAGCAAAGGTAGACGGCCCTTTAAAAAGCAAAAGAAAGCTGATAAAAATGAGAAACCTACACTGAAATAAATTGGAGTAGGATTTAGGCTACTTAACAAAATCTAAACATTTTTCACTCAGAAAATGCTAGTAAATATAAACAAAATTATCAGCAGCTTTAACTTTATTACTTTTTTAATTTTAATTCACTCTTTGTTTCAGCGATGTTTATAAATATACTATATTTTTGCATTTTGATGACAAACTGTTCAACACTGAAAAGAAACTAATGTAATCTTCCTGATTTAATCACGTAAAACACGAGTCTAAACACAAGCACCACTTTTCTGAATGATGATAATCACAAACATCCCAGAGTTTGTAAACCAATTGTTTGTAAAACATATTTAATGCTAACTTTACTTAAAAATTCAGAAAATATTTTTTACAGTGTATAAATAAAAAGACATGAAGGAAGTTAATTCCAAAATGTAATTAATTGTACATGGTTTAGCTGCTTGTTTTAGCAGCTACCAGTGACAGAGAGTCAAAAAATTAAAAACCACCCACCCCTAGGTCTGCCAATTCTTTGCCAACCCCCAATGCTAATCGATCACCTCATGAAAGAAAACCGGTTTATCCAGTTTTCACCAGCGTGTTGGGTTTTAATATCAACCCTTGCAGTTTCTTTGTTAAAATGTAATTTAAGCAAATAGGCCTAATACATACGCTGTATGTTATTTTAAATGAATGTTTATAACTTATAAAATTAAGTGGATATCAGGTAACTTAATTTGACATATGTTGATATAACCTACACTGTAAAAAATCCAATTAATGAAATGTTGGACGGGCAAAAATATATAAGTTAAACCAATTTTTTTGTTTGAGCTAGTTGAGAAGACATATTATTTTAAGTCTAGATAAATCTGTGTTTAAAACATTAAATGAATGGTTATTTTCAAATCCAGTCAACATTCAGAATGGCTAATGTTGACTGAACTAATTAAGACAAATCAGGTAAATATGTGGAGTTATGACAGCTATGTTTTCTGACAGCAAAATGCTCCTAATATTACTGTTATTTGGTCACAAAATGTAATTGTAAGAGTTGTTCAGGCGTGAATGTATGTGCTTAAAGTTTAAATATGCGGTCGGTTAATAAAGATAGCGTCTATTTAAACGTGTGCTCTGACACTTTCGGACGGAGATGAGCTCCATATGAGCTCCAGAAAATCACCGGCGCTTAAGTGCTCACACCCCGCCCAGCGCAGCCTCGCCTCGGCAAGCGCATCAGAAATCGACTGCTGGCTCTGATATCTCTGTGGCGTTTAAACGTGATTTAATTCATTTTAATTTCTCATACTTAACAATGAAAGGGTTATGTTTTAACCCTTGTTGCTCATGTTGCTGGTACTTTGCCTTAAAGAGTCAAAGGGCGTTTCTATGTGGCGCTGCGCAGACAGTTCGGCAACGAAGACATCAAAGTACCGCGAGAGCAAGTCGAAATGTTACAAATGGTCCGACTTTACCTTTGCTCTCGCGGTACTCTGATGTCATACGCCGACCAGTCAGCGCCGCACCATTTAAAGTCGAACACACAAAGCGTCAAGGCAGGGCCGCTGGAAGTCATTTTGAACAGGGGGTGCTGTGAATTTTTTTAACAAAAAACCTATGAGCCTATAGGCCTATTTAAAATACATTTTAAAAATAAATATATTGAGATTTACTACTTTATTGTCATATACACTTCAGGGCACACAGCCAGGGTCTGAAACACACAGACATCATCAGTTCTCAGATGAATATGCGCTATTAATCAGAAGCAAAAATACTTATCCCAGGAGGAATTACTTTCGTTACAATTTACATACAACATATAATATTATAACAACATATAATATTAATTAAACTTCACAATTTTCAATGTCCATGCGGACGAACATATTTTACTTTCGTTTTTAAGTTAGAATCACACGACAGATGTAAAACATTCTCACATTAACATACCTAGTATATTTTTATATAGATCTTTTTTTTACTAAATAGTACTATTACTGTCTTTTTTAAACTTATAAATAATTCATAATTTGAACAAAAATAATGATGGGTTTAGTTCTGATATTGTATACTTTTATAAAGAAATACATGGTGTATAATTACATTTTTAGAATAGGCTTTATATAAGGTTTGTACTGTAAAAATACTCTATTTGTTACAAACAAAAGATAAAGAATTTACAAACGTGTGGAGAGCCATTTCAGCACTTGGACAGCGAAATGTTTTTTTTTTAAAGAATTACTTAAAATGTTTTCTCATCTCACCATATCTACAGGTGCAGAGTCATTATATACAATAAATCCGTTGGGTAGCATTTAAAAAAAAAAACATTTAAAAGTAGATGCATTTGTTTAAAGCAAAGCATTTATTTACTTAGCTTACAGATGAACTTACAGATGAAGCAGCTATTTAAGCCTTCTAACCTCTCATAATTGGTCATCATTTATGTCCAAGAGACTCAATAATAATCTGTTACATTTTAATCCTTTAATTTTTCATATTAAAAAGCGTTTTTGTGCTGCTGCGCATCCATGTATGTAATAAACAAACCCGCGTTGTCATTCCGTTAATACGCATATTATCAATGCGCTCTTTTACTCACGCAGAAAAAACTCGCGTTTTCATGAGCTAGGGGACGAATGTCCAGGAAGTTCAGTATTTCTGTGTGGGCATGCATCAGGGGAAGGTGTGTGAGTCTTTTCTGGGTCATGGTGCTGCTTACCAATGTCTTCAAAAGACGCAAGGCAAAGAAAGTGCGCTCGGATGAGGCCACGGATAGGCACAGACAGTAATGAAATTAAAATCCAAAATACACGTAATAACCTACGTGTGTCCAAAATAATTTCCTAAAATATTCATAAGTAATATATCAATTGTGCAAAATATTTGTACTTAAAAAAAATATATTTCTCGCTTTCCCGCGACCATGCTTCAAGGTCTGAAGGAAAGGATACCTGCCCGGATCCCACGCACGCATCTGCAGTTATATACATTTTACAAAACCAGTATTCATTAGATTTTAAGAACTTTTTTGCCACTTTTAAAACTGTAAAACTAAATAAAAAAGATATCATATGCCGATTGAGCATGTAAGCATATGTTTTCTTGTTCGCTCCACGGAACACGGGTTTAAACGCCGTTTTTTTTCTAAAGAATAATGTTTAAACTTTATTGGTGGTGGTTGAGAATAATTTATATTGCAGAATAATGTATATTGCATTTTAGCGCAATATAAATGTATCATATTGTTATTCTTAATATAAAAGAATACTAATATATTTTTTACAACATTTTTAACTTTAAAACATACATATAAAGATGCTTTGTACAATAGCTTTGCTTCTGACAACAATTTTCTGTAATAAATCAGTAAATCAACCACAAAATGTGTTGAAAGTGGCGAATAAAATGCTTGTCAATTCAAACAAAGGTGTATAAAACCGCTTTAATTAACAATAACTAAACTGTGCTCTTTTGCATACCTCTACTTTTCTCATGTCTTTCTTTATACCACCTTTATCTTTTTAAAATCTTGCCACTTTTAGAAATAATTTGTTTGCATTTATTGTATACTGCACACTTTATTTGCATCAACTATACCCATAATAACATTTTCTACGTTTTTCTTTCAATAAAAATAAACATATTTATTATTGTCTTAACTTAAAACTTTGTTTTTTAATATATATATTAGATTTTATATAAATACGTTTTAAAAGTGTTGACTGCGAACGTCTGAGATAAGATATCTGGAAGGACCTATAATAAACGCCTATAATATATGTACGTTTTAAATTAAAATGTCTGTTCTATTTCTAGCCATTTATTTTGTTTTGACCAACTAAAAAATACATAAGTGACATTAAGAGATTTTATAAAGTTACTTTAATCCATTATTTTAGTAATATATTTACAAAGCCACTGAATATTTTTACTGTTATGAATAACGGCTAAAAGGATTAAAAAAAATCATAACGCTGACTGCCTATATGCGCAAGAAAGGTATTATTAAAGTTTTAAATATGTCAAACTAAATAAAGATATCATATGCCCACTGTACAGTATGTAAGCATAGGCCCATCTTTTCTTGTTCGCTCTGCGTGGGTTTAAACGCCGTTTTTAAAGAATATTTTTTAAACTTTATTGGTGGTGGTTGAGAAGAATTCCTCTTTCCATATGTAAAGCAATTTAGCGCAATATACATGTGTCATATTATTGTTCTTAATATATTAAGAACAATAATACTAATATATTTTTACAACATTTTTAACTTTAAAACATGTATTTTTATACCACATGAATCTCTTTAAAATATTAATACTTTTAGAAAAACTGACATAATTATTAATATTATGAACAAACAATGAAACGGTGTCAAAATTCGACAACACAAATAATTAAGATATTCATTGTAAATAGAGTTAAGTGTATTAGGCTCACACTAAATTCTTTGTTGCACTTAGTATAAATGCCCATTGCACGTACAGTCATCTTAATATATGTATGCGCTGTTATGCTGGCAAGAAGTGGTTGACGTCACTTTGCTGTTTTAATAGAAATGTTAAATATTCAGCAATGCCCTTATTAACTTCTGGAAACAACCGCAATGACAACGCATATAAAAATGTAGTTTTTTATGCGCCACCTGGTGGATTTTCTGTGAAGCGAAACACATTAAGGGAAAAGGGAAAGTAGCCCCCCCGAAAACACTTGCAGAATTCTGCGTGACTCCGCGAGACGATTTGGCGAATGCCGCGGGAGAAAACGCGCGTTTTTAAAGGCCACATCTGTAATGTGACTTACAAAAGATATTAACATTTGCACCTACACAGATTTAATCCGATCCTTTAATTCATCCTATTATGCAAACTTGTGTTTTTTAAGTTTGCCAAGTTTTGATATCTTTGTGAAAACCAACATAAAATAAACAAAGGTTCATCAATCCCAGCATGATATAAAAGTAAATGTGCTGGTGTGCGTGTATGTTTTGTGCAGCTGTATGGTCAGGTGTGTAATAGTGTGGTAAATGAATGCTCTCGGGCTGTTCATCAGATGAGCTCTGTAACATCTGCTCTTCAAAGCTCAATCATATTCTAGATTCTTCACCTCCTTAATCTGAGTTGAACAGCTGCCACTGAAGTACACCAGACAGTCACCTGGAATAGTGTGTGTGTAGACATCTAAGACATTATTTGTCCGTATCATTTCTTGTGAACCCTTTTGTGAAGGTGTGTAATTCTGTTTGTGTGTATACTTACATGCATTTTTTGATGCATTTGACAGTTGCTTTTATCTAAACGACTTGCAGTGCATTACAAGGTATACGTTTTTATCAATTATTTTGCCTTTTCCACTGCTAACGAAATTATTTACTACTGAGCTATACAGGAACACGTTTTTGAGTGTATAGGTTGATTTAAAGGGGACATATGATGAAAATCTGACTTTTTCCATGATTAAATGCTATGATTGCATCCCCAGTGCTTCCCCATTTACTTTTGGTAAACCTTTCTCTGCAAGCATGTGAAAAAATAGGTTATTGAAATTTGGCTCCCCTTGTGATGTCAGAAGGGGATCTTATTATAATAATATTGCCCCTTAATCTGGACTATCCAGCCACGGCACAGCCATTAGTGTAGAGAGAGAGAGAGAAAATAATTGACAGCATAATTGAGTTTCAATTTTAACAAACCACCATTATGGCGATTAGTGTTTGCATGTCATCAGCTCATTTGCATTTAAAAGGAAACTCCCAAAAACGGCACATTTTTGCTCACATCTACAAAGTGGCAATTTTAACACGCTATGATAAATTATCTATTTTGAGCTAAATCTTCACATATGTACTTTGGGTACACCAAAGATTTATTTTACATCTTAAGTCTTGTAAAAAGGCCCCTTTAACCCAATGGTTGGGCCAGATTTGACTTTTTCTTGGTTAATTTAACCCAACGGTTGGGTTTGCCCACACTCTAAAAAATGGATGGTATATTTTTGACCCATAATGGGCAAATATTGGAAAGAACACATGCTGGGTTAAAAATGACCCAATGTTGGGTTGTTGTTGTTATGCAACTATGGGGTATAATGACCCAGCAGTTGGGTTAAAACAACCCAGCATTGGGTCAATTTTAACCCAGTAGTGTGTTCTTTTTTATGTGGGTGAGAGCGATTAATGTGTGTATGAAAGTTCTCATGGTGGCCTCTGGGGAGGGTCACAGGGTTGTTGTTGCCGTTATGTTACTTGTTTTGTTTTTTGCTTTTTTCCAAAATCTTGTTCCACTTTGTAACTGATGCCATATTTTTATATGTCTGCAAAAATGTAATTTACAAACAAAAAGCATTTTAGGTTGCAGGATAGTTTGATTTAAACCCAACGAATGGCTTTGTCATATGTGACCCAGCCATGGGTTGAAACAATCCAGCTTTGTACAACATGTCTTTAAAACATAAAGGTGCTACACAATGCCATAAAAGAACAATTTTTGAAGAACCTTTCAGATACACAAAAAGTTTTTTTGTAGTGGAAAAAGACTATAAAAAGCTAATTGCCCGAATGGTTCCTTGGGGAACCAAAAATGGTTCTTCTGTGGCTTCACTAGCCTGGTTTCCATTAAAGATTTGCATAAAACTTGCGTTGTTTTCTAAATATCAATAAAAGCTATTGCAAAATGATGGAGTTTCCATTAACCAATGTTATGCAAATAAAACGTAATTTTGTTCTCTCACGTTATGTCAATTCAAAAACCATGGTGATGGGCGTGTTTGACTTCAGCACAGAGTAACATGCACATGACATAAAAATACAAGGGGGTTTTGAAAGCATACAGAACAGTCAACTCTCGAATCACTCTTGTGGTATTTTGATGTCATTGCGCTTGTTGGTTCTTGCCAAAAAGCATGAAGTCGAATGTGCCTCTACTGCCTTGTCCTCCAACCAAAAAATGCCGTGCCATATTTAACTCATTTCTCACTTGCATTTTTTCTGATTTTCACAAAAGATTTACAAAATGCCTTCCAGGAACATTTTCTTAAACATACAAATATATCAAATAAAAGAACAGACCCTCTGCTTTCAAACAAACAAAATGTGAAAAAATGTGTGTTTTATTCATCTTCATATGTTCTCTTTTTGTAACCTCTTAAATATGGGTAGGATTCTTCAAAAAGACAAAATTTTTGGCAAAAAGCTGAAATAATTGCATTTTTGTAAAGGAATTTTGTTAAAGATCAGATTCAGAATGATTATCAAAACATACACAGATTGTGAAATTATTTAAATTAGGTTTTTTTTTATAAAAATGTAAACTTATTTCAAGATTTTTTTCTTATTCCATTGTCAGATTATATTGTTTGTTTTAAGCACAAATTCACTTAAATTTGATATTTTTGTCTATACTAAACATATTGTCTTAGGTCATTTTGCTCATCAAGACAATGCATCTTGATTTCAAAAAATATTAGATATTTGTACTGAAAACAAAGTAAGAAAGTCATTTTTTGTAGTGTTGAGGTCTCTTCTAATATAATATATAAAGTAGCCTATATGTTTTGTCCAGATGTGAGGACAGGTGTACTGTGGTAAAGAAAGTGCTCACGCTATGTATACAGATACGTTTTATAACATCTGCTCTTCAAAGTTCAGTCATCTTTTTTTTATTATGCCAGCGTGCACCGGACAGCCATCTGGAATATTGCTTGCTAAGATTAAAGTGTATGATTTATGTCCATTACATCTGTTAAGAGAAACACTTTCTCATTGTATGACATTATATTCTTATTACTTAAATAGATAACTGAGTGATTTGTGGTAGTGTCATTCAGATATGGTTTGATTTGTAAAATAGTAACTCATGTTCACATTTAAAAAAAAATTTTGTTTACAACATAGCGATGCCATTGAATAAGTACTTTGGGTTCCTCAAAGAATCATTTAGTCAAAAAACACAGTCTTTCTTACCTTTTGTATACTTTTTTTAATTTTGACAGGTGTTAAAGCAAGAAAGCCAAAAATTCTGTTTGTGGCATTGTAAAGCACCTTCATTTTAAGGGTGTTCTTCAGGTCATTTAGGTCCGGGCTGGATATCCAAGTAGATGAAATGTTTTACTTGAATCTTTAAACATGTTTACTGCAGAAACAGTATGAATAAGCCAAGCTCTATTGTCGAGAGACGAGACAAGAGGCATGAATGGGGTAGGCCTGCAGTGCCAGACAGTATACAGGTTCAGCAGTGGTGATGTTGATCCAGCCAGAGGTGGCAAATTACTGAATTAAAGCCTGACAAGAGAAAAAGACTCCCGTGTGAAGCCTTAGTCAATGAAAGAAAGACACAATCCCCGAGGGCCTGACCTGAGCTCATACATCTCCTGTCCAGTGTCCAGCAACAATGGTGAACACTTTTTATTGATCACCCTAGAAGACTTTTCACTTACTTGTCATTTCCTTGCAGCATTTGAAGAAGTGTTGTCTTGTCTTTATGGGGCAGATGTGTGGAAAACACTGTCAACTCTACACACCCAGCACCAAATTCCCCATGTTGCCTCTATAAAGAGAACGTGGGGTCATTAAATAATTTGCACCCCATTAAAAGCTGTTCCCTATATTGATCTGTATATTTAACTATGATCTTCTAATATGTTTCGATTAATGTCTTTTAGTTTCTCTAGATATCCTTGATGGTCATTGTATGGAAAGCTGCTGCAATTGAGTACAAATTCAACAAAATAATCGAATAAAGACATGCCCTTATTGTGACCCTGGAAAATAAAATCATTCATAAGGGTCATTTTGGCATAAATAAGCTTTCCATGTATGTATGGTTTGTTAGGATTGGACAATATTTGGCCTATTTAACAAAAAAATCTAAATATTGAGAAAATCGCCTTTAATGTTGTCCAAATGAAGTCCTGATAAATATTTTTTATATATATTTACAGTAGGGAAAATGTACAAAGTATCTTTATGGAACATGATCTTTACTTAACTCTTTCCCTGCCATTGACGAGTTATCTCGTCAATTAAGAGAAAACACTTGCATAAAAAAAGTGTTCCAGATGAGTTTTAATGTTAATTTATTATACCAAAAGTTGAATAACTTCAATGCAGTCTGTATGACATGATGAGCAAACTCAGCAAAATGGTATGGTCTCTTTACCCAATTTAAAAAAAAACTAATTTTAAACTCTGTACACTGCAAGAAATGATTTTTTTTAAGAAAATAATTTCTTAGTATTTTTGTCTTGTTTTAAGTAAAAATATCTAAAAATTCTTAAATTAAGATGCTTTTTCTTGATGAGCAAAAAAAAACAAATGTAAGTGATTTTGTACATAAAACAAGCAAAAAAATCTGCCAATGGGGTAAGCATTTTTTTCTAAAGCATTTCTTAAATTTAGTGTTTAAGAAAAATGTTCAAGATTTTTTGCTTACCCCATTGGCAGATTTTGTTGCTTGTTTTATGCACAAAATCACTTAAATTTTATATTTTAGGTTTAAAACCTAGACTTATTTTTTGGGTCGTTTTGCTCATCAAAAAAAAGCATCTTTATTTAAGAATTTTTAGATATTTTTACTGAAAACAAGACAAAAATACTAAGATTTTTTTTCTTGAAAATCATGACTAAAAAATCAAAATATTGAGAGAATTGCCTTTAAAGTTGTCCAAATGAAGTCCTTAGCAACACATATTACTAATGATAAATATATTTTTGATATATTTACAGTAGGAAAAATGTACAAAATATCTTTATGGAACATGATCTTTACTTAACTCTTTCCCTGCCATTGACGAGTTATCTCGTCAATTAAGAGAAAACATTTGCATAAAAAACGTGTTCCAGATGAGGTTTTATGTTAGTCTGTAATACCAAAACTTGAATAACTTTTTCAATGCAGTCTGTATGACATGATGTGCAAACTCAGCAAAATGGTATGGTATCTTTATCCAATTTATAAAAAAACTGATGCAAACATTTTTTTTTACTAATTTTAAACTCTGTACACTGCAAAAATGCTTTTCAAGAAAATAAATTCTTAGTATTTTTGTCTTGTTTTCAGTAAAAATATCAAAAAAAAATTCTTAAATTAAGATGCTTTTTCTTGATGAGCAAAACGACCCAAGAAAATAAGTCTAGTTTTTAGACCCAAAATATCTTATTTAAGTGATTTTGTACATAAAAGCAAAAAATCTGCCAGTGGGGTAAGCTAATCTTGCTAGAACTTTTCTTGAATTTAGTGTTTAAGAAAATTGTTCAAGACTTTTTTGCTTACCCCATTGGCAGATTTTTTTGCTTGTTTTATGCACAAAATGACTTGATATTTTTGGTCTAAAAACTAGACTTATTTTCTTGTGTCGTTTTGCTCATCAAGAAAAAGCATCTTAATATAGGAATTTTTTGATATTTTTACTGAAAACAAGACAAAAATGCTAAAAATCGTATTGAATAAAGACATGTCCTTATTGTGACCATGGAAAACGTTTTTTTTTTTTTTTTGCATAAATAAGCTTTTCATTTGTGTATGGATTGTTAGGATAGGAAAATATTTGGTCGAGACAAAACAATTTGACAAAAAATCTAAATATTGAGAAAATCACCTTTAAAGTTGTCCAAATGAAGTTCTTAGCAACACATATTAATGATGATAAATACATTTTTTATATATTGACGGTAGGAAAAATTTACAGAATATCTTTATGGAACATGATCTTTACTTAACTCTTACCCCGCCATCGACGGGTTATCTCGTCAATTAAGAGAAAACATTTGCATAAAAAAACGTGTTCCAGATGAGGTTTTATGTAAATCTGTAATACCAAAAGTTGAATAACTTCTTTAATGCAGTCTGTATGACATGATGAGCAAACTCAGCAAAAGCTGAAAAAATTTGAAGCAAATTTCATTTACTAATTTTAAACTCTGTATATGTTTCTGAATCTGATCTCTAACATAATTCCTTTACAAAAATGCAATTATTTCAGCTTTTTGCAAAAAAAAACCATATTTAAGTGTTAATAAGCAATGAAAAAATATAGATATAATGAAAAGTTTTTTTCCCGTTTTATTTGTTTCTATGTTTATTGTTTGTTTGAAAGTAGAGGGTCTGTTCTTTCATTTGAAATATTTGTATGTTTATATATTTTAGAAGACATTTTTTGAATTTCTTAAATGCATTTTGTGAAACTTTTGCGAAAATTACAAAAATGGTGCCAGGCAACTTTTCCAAAAAAAAAAAGGCTGGCCGCGAATGAGTTAACATCCTAATGATTTTTTGGGGGGCATAAAAAATACAATATATTGTTGGCTTCTGCTAAAAAAATACCCATGGTCCAGGGTCATCCCAGACTAAAATATTGTAGACTGTTCCAACCCATAGTTGGGTAAATATGGGCAAACCCAGCATTGAATTGGAAACCCAGCACAGGTTTTAAATTTCAATTCAGTGACTTTGTCCACATTTTACCCAGCAGTGGGTTAAAACATCCCTGTACTTTTAGTTCGTCTCAAGTGACCCTTTAATTTTAGTAGCGTTGGTGTTTGAAAGTCCCAGACGTTTGAGCTAGATCCCGCTTAATCATAAAAATGCCTTATGATGCCGAACCGTATTATTATCGCATTACCCGAGCCGCCTTCTCAGATGCTTAATCGTGGCAATAGCATTGTACACGCACAATAAACAAGTCAGCCTTGCAATTAGCACAACACAGCGCGGTTAAGGAATACGCACGTTTAACAGCTAAAACAAAGGCAGAGCTATGTGTTTTGTGTATTGTGAACTCACCAAAGGCACTTGAATCTTTCATTATGTGATTAAGGGGCCCGCCTTGATCCCCCTCCAATTGAGTTGTTTCTTTCATTCTGGGGGCCTAATTGGAGTCAGAATGATTTAAGAAGGTTTAACAAGGTCACCGTTTAACATTGTAGATTTTCGTTCGTATTGAGGGACATGAGGGCGCAAGCTGTGCTTGTGACAACCTGGGTATGAATTTCTGGTAAAGCATTCGCTTGCATATGAGAGATTGTTATTCTGGTTTCTTGTAAATGAAAAGGCATCGGCATTTTCCTAATCGTAAACAGACATCGGATATTTTACGAGAGAACGGTGTCAGCAACGGTGACGTGAGCTGTTTTTAAACTATGCGCGTGGCATTGTTGCACCCAGCGTGGCGGCGAAACAATTACGGTCACAGAACAGTCATCTCCACTACGGCGAAATGTTTATGGGAATGACAGAATGTCTATTTTTAAGTCTTTAGATAACTAGGCCAACTTTCATAAAAACGATTTTTTTCTATTCTTTGGTACAAAACCAATCCCTAATGGAGGGAGCAAACCCAATCCCTTTATTTGGGGCGGGCTCTGGAGCAGAGGTGGCCAACTCCTGCCTCTTCTGATTAAAAAATGTTGTCATTAAGAATAAACAGGCCATCTTAGAAAAGACTCTCTAATTGTTATTATCATTGAATGGGGCCATTAAAGCAGGCGCAATCAAAGGGGTCAGGGGCGGAAGGAATGCAAGGTGCCCACATCAATGGGAGCCCGTGGAGGTGGGTGCAAAAGGGGCGCCCTATGATGTCACTCATCCCCCAGCAAGCTTTCTCATGGGAAAAGTAACACTTCGCTCGGCTCCCCATAAAGGAGGAGATCGAGCCATAACAGTAACAAGTGCGACCGGTGTGGCCGTTTGATGTGAACACGTTATCTGTCCCCTTGGCTTTTTTGTTTTCTATTCAGCGCGTAAACGTGATCATTGAAGTGGTCCGCTCCGTCTTCTCCGGGCACAAAAGTCTTTCGCTAATTGCTGCCACATCAAATAAGCAGGAACAAGAACGAATCGCAGCCATGCAACGGGCGAAAAAAAGTGGACCGCTCCATAAAGCCGGTTGGACTTTTTTGTGTGCGTGTGATCTTCCATCAAAGATCGCGCCGGTGGTTCAGAGGAGGTGGTGGAGGGCAGAAGAGGGGTAGGGGGTGGTTATCACACAGGAAAGACCTCTTCACAGATTAGTTCTGCATCGGCAGCCGTTCGCTATTCGATTCGGGAGCGACCAATCCGGTGGCTGCCCTCTCATTGTCTTCTTGCGACGAGCAGGAACAGTGGCCTGCAGGCCCGGGAACAAAAGCTCGGACCGGTGGAACCCCGTGTGTTTTCAAAGTGTAACTCCTCTGCCTGCCGTCACGGACCAGTGATATGAGTGTCTTGGGGCCCTGGCCCGCACCGCACGGAGCAAGAAAAAGCTGTCAATTCAGGGGCCCTTTCAAAGGCGCATCACTTTTGTGCAAACAGGCCCGAAAAGTCACAGTCCATATACTTCTCAAAGCATGTTCCTGGTTAAAGAGCCATTGACTATCTTTGGATCAAATGTGATTTGTCTCGACCACCCCCCCACCCCGTTTCTTTTTGACCCTCTGCATTCTTGTTTCCCAATTGTGTCGTCTTTGTTGAGGTTCTGTTGGAAGTGTAGATTGATGGGGGAAGGGGAGAACGAGACGTTTCTGCCAAGGAACCGGTTGCGGTCGGCGTTCTGGTTCTCTCATTGGATCTTGTCAGGGTCACGACCTGGCCGTGTGTGGCGGTGTGTGGCGGCCGCCGCGAAGCAAACGCTGCCACCTTTATCCGTGTCGCATTTCTGACACATTTGTATCTATACATATAGGACATTTGTATATGTGACCCTGGACCACAAAGCCAATCATAAGTTGCACAGGGGTATATTTTTTAGCAATGACCAACAATATATTTCATAGGTTAAAATTATAAAAAAATAATGCCAAAAATTATTAGGATATTAATCTAAGAGCATGTTCCATGAAGATATTTTGTAAATTTCCTACCATGAATATATAAAAAATCTTTTATTATTAGGAATATGTGTTGCTTCATTTGGACAACTTTAAAGGCGATTTTCTAAATATTTAGATTTATTTACACACCCTCAGATTCCAGATTTTTAAATAGTAACCATACATCAATGGAAAGCTTATTTTTCCAGCTTTCAGGTGATGCATGAATCTCAATTTAAAAAATAACCCTTATGACTGGTTCTGTGGTCCAGGGTCATACATACATGTTCTGTCTATTTATAAATACATAACTTAAATCTTGGTGATTTTTTTAAACACATTTTTTGTTTACTCAATGTTTATTTTTGTTTCTATCATCTATATTTTTGCATCTATATTCAGATTATATTTTAGCAGAGCACCTTGCAATGCTGACACATAAATAAGTTGTTGGGTGGCAGAGACAGGGGTGTATGTAAATATATATTACAAACAAATAAATAAAAAATACATTACTTTTCAGAAACCATTCAGAAACTTGGTTAAACAATCTGTCTGTCCGTCCGTCCGTCCGTCCGTCCGTCCGTCCGTCCGTCCGTCCGTCCGTCCGTCCGTCCGTCTGTCTGTCTATCTATCTATCTATCTATCTATCTATCTATCTGTCTATCTAAGTGTCTGTCTGTCTGTCTGTCAATCTATCTAAGTGTCTGTCTGTCTAAGTATCTGTCTGTCTGTCTGTCTGTCTGTCTGTCTGTCTGTCTGTCTGTCTGTCTGTCTGTCTAAGTATCTATCTAAGTGTCTGTCGGTTTGTCTGTCTGTCTGTCTGTCTGTCTGTCTGTCTGTCTGTCTGTCTGTCTGTCTGTCTGTCTATCTATCTAAGTGTCTGTCCGTCCGTCCGTCCGTCCGTCCGTCCGTCCGTCTGTCTGTCTATCTATCTATCTATCTATCTATCTATCTATCTATCTATCTATCTATCTATCTATCTATCTATCTATCTATCTATCTATCTAAGTATCTATCTAAGTGTCTGTCGGTTTGTCTGTCTGCAAAAGTGCCTGTCTGTCTGTCTGTCTGTCTGTCTGTCTGTCTGTCTGTCTGTCTGTCTGTCTATCTATCTATCTATCTATCTATCTATCTGTCTAAGTGTCTGTCTGTCTGTCTGTCTGTCTATCTATCTAAGTGTCTGTCTGTCTGTCTGTCTGTCTGTCTGTCTATCTATCTAAGTGTTCTGAGTGTCTGTCTGTCTGTCTATCTATCTAAGTGTCTGTCTGTCTGTCTGTCTGTCTGTCTGTCTGTCTATCTAAGTGTCTGGCTGTCTGTCTGTCTGTCTGTCTGTCTGTCTGTCTGTCTGTATGTCTGTCTGTCTGTCTAAGTGTCGGTCTGTCTGTCTGTCTATCTATCTAAGTGTCTGTCTGTCTAAGTGTCTGTCTGTCTGTCTGTCTGTCTGTCTAAGTATCTATCTAAGTGTCTGTCTGTCTGTCTGTCTGTCTGTCTGTCTGTCTATCTATCTATATAAGTGTCTGTCTGTCTGTCTGTCTGTCTGTCTATCTATCTAAGTGTCTGTCTGTCTGTCTGTCTGTCTGTCTGTCTGTCTAAGTATCTGTCTGTCTAAGTATCTGTCTGTCTGTCTGTCCGTCCGTCCATCTGTCCGTCCGTCCATCTATCTATCTATCTATCTATCTATCTATCTATCTATCTATCTATCTATCTATCTATCTAAGTGTCTGTCTGTCTGTCTGTCTGTCTGTCTGTCTGTCTGTCTGTCTGTCTGTCTGTCTGTCTGTCTGTCTATCTATCTATCTATCTATCTATCTATCTATCTATCTATCTATCTATCTATCTAAGTGTCTGTCTGTCTGTCTGTCTATCTATCTATCTAAGTATCTATCTAAGTGTCTGTCTGTCTGTCTGTCTAAGTGTCTGTCTGTCTGTCTGTCTGTCTGTCTGTCTGTCTAAGTGTATGTCTGTCTGTCTGTCTGTCAATCTAAGTATCTGTCTGTCTATCTATCTAAATGACTGTCTGTCTGTCTAAGTATCTGTCTGTCTGTCTGTCTGTCTATCTAAGTATCTGTCTAAGTGTCTGTTTATCTATCTAAGTATCTAAGTGTCTGTCTGTCTGTCTGTCTGTCTGTCTGTCTGTCTGTCTAAGTATCTATCTGTCTGTCTGTCTGTCTAAGTATCTGTCTGTCTGTCTGTCTGTCTGTCTGTCTGTCTGTCTGTCTGTCTATCTATCTAAGTATCTATCTAAGTGTCTGTCTGTCTGTCTACCTACCTAACTACAGCCGGCAGTCCCAGACATAATGATATACTGGTGGCCTGTGGAGGCTGCTGTGTTTTTCCCAATGAACTTCAGTCTAATATAAACGCTGTAAATATTACACAGATTACTCAGTGTTAAACTATCTGACTGCTATTATGATCAACATTTTAATAAGTGAGAAAATATAATTATACCGTCCATACACTTGCCTGTGCTTCTCATACCCAAATTGTTTTCTGTGGGCAGTTTCATATCATCTGCAGCTGTAAGACTCTGGGCCATCTAGATTGCCTATCTGCTGCTTTAAGATTCATCTTAATCTTGCAAATCCGTCTGCTGTGCAGACTGCGAGTATGCGGGCAGGCCCCTCAATGCTAAAAATATTTGACTGAGGCCTTGTAGGTCCTGTCAGAAGGACATGGTGTTTGTACATAGAAAGATGGCAGGTCTAAAAATACTTACTTTACCCTTGGGGATCTTATCCTGTGCTTGCAATGATTGAAATGTAAGGAAATGGGAAAGGTGCATGGGAAGTTTTGTATGAGAAATGCCATTTAATTTATTGCTTTTTATTGTTATTATTATTATGAAATGATTTTTACTTTTTGGTAGTGGTTAAACATTTTTTTAACATGTTGTTATGTGGTTGCTAGGAAGATGAGTGGTTGTTGCCAAATGGTGTAAGTAAAAAAACTCTGTGTTAAAAAGTCTGTGATATTTTGGGTCTCTAGTTGTTTGTGTCCCTCTTAGTTTAATGTAAATCGAGGGGATTTTTTGCTGATTTAAAAACTGTGTATCAAGAAGTTTTATATTAGGCTTGATTAAAAATCATCTAAAAGTATGAGCTTAATTTTGCCGTAATGGTTACCATTTGTAAAACCATATAGTTCACCCCAAAATGAAAATGTGCCCATATTTTACCTCAAGCCATCCTAGGTGTATATGACTTTCTTTTTTCAGCCGTCTCTTTTCAGCTTTATAATGGCATTGGATAGTCCCCCAATTTTATCTTCTGAAATGAAGTGATGGTTATTTGTAACATTGGGTCAGAGGTCTCCTGACCTTGATTCTCTCGTAAAGTACATATGTCAGTGATCAAAGTTTGAAATATACATTTTTCCTTACAAAAACCCATTGCTTTAATTGCTTTGACATTTATTAGATGCATAGTTTAATGGATGGATGCTCTTTTGGGTTTTTAAAACCAATGCCATTACAAGACTGTGTTTGGGTAAAGGAAGAAAGTCAAACACACTTACACTCTCAGAAAAGAAGGTACAAAAGTTTTCACTGGCATGGAACCTTTTAAAAAGTCCTAATATGTACCATTTTGCTACAGATATGTGCTTTTAGGTACCGATATGCACTGTTTGGGACCGCCCCGGTGACAACTTTTGTACCTTCTTGTACCTTTTTCTGTGCGTTCACACCAGACGCGGAAGAGGCGGCAAGTCAATGCAAAGACGCGAATAGGCAACTACTAGAGCAAGCTCCTGATTGGTTAATGCGGCACGAATATACACCAAAGTTCAGATTTTTCTGAAAAAGCGAGCGGAGTCACAGAAGCCCCTCCCATGACGCGAATTTCCGTGTGATTCGAATGACTAGAATTTCACGTGCGGCTTTCACGCGCGAATAAAGTGAGTAAACTCAAAATGTTAAAGCATCCAACTACACACGAATAACACATTTTTGCCACCTCTACCGCCTCTGGTGTGAACGCACAGTGAGAGTGTAGGATGGCTTGAGGGCAATTATTGGTTCATTTAAATTTCTTGGTGAAATACACTCACCTAAAGGATTATTAGGAACACCTGTTCAATTTCTTATTAATGCAATGGTGTAATGGTGTGGGGGATGTTTTCTTGGCACACTTTAGGCCCCTTAGTGCCATTTGGGCATCGTTTAAATGCCACAGCCTACCTGAGCATTGTTTCTGACCATGTCCATCCCTTTATGACCACCATGTACCCGTCCACTGATGGCTACTTCCAGCAGGATAATGCACCATGTCACAAAGCTTGAATCATTTCGAAATTGGTTTCTTGAACATGACAATGAGTTCTCAACCCAATAGAGCATCTTTGGGATGTGGTGGAACAGGAGCTTCGTGCTCTGGATGTGCATCCCACAAATCTCCATCAACTGCAAGATGCTATTCTATCAATATGGGCCAACATTTCTAAAGAATGCTTTCAGCACCTTGTTGAATCAATACGTAGAACTAAGGCAGTTCTGAAGGCGAAATGGGGTCAAACACAGTATTAGTGTGGTGTTCCTAATAATCCTTTAGGTGGGTCTATTCCTGTAAGCTAAATGGTTACTATGGCAAAACCCTGGTTAATTTGTAGTAACAATGGTTTAATGCATTAACCATTTTCTTGTGTTTAATTTGTAACAAAACAATGGTTAATTTTCAGAAGGGTGCAACTTTGACTTTTTCCAGATCGAAATGGCAATGAATTTTGTGAAACATTCTGATGTTAAGTGCATAAAAGCCGGGGTCAGAAAACTCCATAACCTCCACACCCTCCTGAAAAACTAATCTTCACTATAGCTGCCCCTCAGCCCAATTCCTTTAAATTTCCCACTTATCCCCTAAAATCAGTCGTTCTTTTGTAGAGAACATGGACATGAGCTCTTTACTGTGTCACGGCCTCAACGAGGCAAAGTGTCCCGGTCTGCGGCCGGGATTAGTAGGTGTGTGATAATCTCTTTGTTTAGAACAGGCTTTGTCATTTGATTTGGGATTTTCAGGAACAAAAAGCAACAAGGACGACGGGGATGAGGTGAGTGGCCTTTTGTCAAAATAATGGGAAAATCCAGATTTGCTTAGTGCTGTAAAAATGTTTACCCAGCGGAATTAAGAGCACATCCCAGTGTTTGCGCTTGTCAAGTGAAAAGCACACAGAGACGGCTGGATATGAGATTGAGACGGCAGCCACCGGACCAGCTCCATGGATTATAAATCAAACATGTTATTCGCTATTCTGTATTTGATGGTTAATGCATTTAAGTCCAAAGTTATGATATTGCGGGTTCAAATTCTCTTCATCTATCTGAAAACATAGGAAAACTTGTTGTCCCCCTACAGAGCGTAAGCATTGCTTTCATTTCGGAATGAGGGACTGAACTCAATTTAAGGGTCTTTTGTTGGCATTACCTGAGAAAGCGGTGGAGGGTCTGTTGGGCCGGACCACCATGCTACATATCGTCTCCCAGCAGTCTGCTTTGGGAGGCAGGGGGTCATATTCTCTTATAGTCTGAGAGTTAGCACTCTGTCACCGGGGGGGAGGACCGGCCACAGTGGGGAAAAAATATCCCAAATCCCCGAACACTAACTCGCACAGCTGGGTAGAGGCAGAGAGACAGTGGCTGAAAAGCAGATTCAGCCAGCCTACAGCAACTCCCCCCAATCACACGGCCCACCTCCCAAGCCCCATTCAGATAGAGAGAGGTGGAAGAGAAAGAGGAACATTTCATTGCTCAGAGGTTACGCTTTCATACATCAGTAGCTCCTTAATGGAATTTTGTTACGTTTAAGTTTCAACTTTGAGACCAAATAGACACAAATTGTTGACACATGCATGCTATAAAAATGCATGGATAGCATTGCTCATGTCTTTAGGGAAACTTTTAAATCTCTGACATATCTCAGTATCTTGGCTGATGTATGCATGATTTGAGATGCTATTGAGATTTTGAGAGGGGACCCGTGTGAGATAGTTTCCATTTATCTCTGTATAATATCAATGCTGTCTTGGAGAAACAGTTGAGAAGGACACTTCACCCAAAAATGAAAATTCATTTTGATTAAAGATGCTACCCACACAGATGATGGCACCCATTGACTTACATAGTAGGAAAAATACTATGGAAGTCAACCTTCAACTACACTGAAAAAAATAATTCATTCAATTTACTCAATTTTTTAAGGTAAGTGGTTTCAATCAATTTATTTAAGCTACATTGAAACTAAAAGGATTAGTAAAATAAAATAAAATTAAAACTTTTGTTGAAACGTAGCTTAAATAAATTGATTGCAACCACTTACCTTTAAAAATGTAGTAAATTGAATGAATATTTTTTTCAGTGTCAGCCCAGTCACATGAAGTTACGTACCTATCGTCACGTAATTTTTTGATTCTCTTTCGTGATACTGTCACGAATTTCCACATTTTTTCGTGATCATATCACGAATTTCTGTTTATGTGTCACTGTCACATATTTGTTACTCAACTGTTTTGTCCTATTTTCTTGTCGCTTTGGTTTAGGGTTAGATATACATAAAATGACATCCTTACCCAAGCCCAACTCTAACCCTAATGCCAGGCGACAATGTTATAAAATTTAGAAAATAAAAAAAAATCAGAAAAAATCGTATAAACCATGCACTGAAAAAAATGATTCTTTCAATTTACTCAATTTTTTAAGGTAAGTGGTTGCAATCAATTTATTTAAGCTACATTTAAACAAAAAAGATTAGTAAAGTAAAATAAAATAAAAAACTTTTGTTTAAATGTAGCTTAAATAAATTGCAACCACTTACCTTAAAAAAATTGAGTAAATTGAATTAATCATTTTTCAGTGCAATACTTAAAGTGACATCTTAACGCAAACACCAAATCTAACCCTAAACCGAAGCGAAAATGGTTTGAAAAGATAAGTAATCAATACGTGACACTGACACATAAACAGAAATTCGTGATACGTTCACGAAAACGCGGAAATTCGTAACAGTATCACGAAAAAGAATAAAAAAAATTATGTGACTATGGGTACATAATTTTGTGAGACTGGGTAGACAATGTTGTTACCGTCATTAATCAAAATACTGTATCTTCTTTTGTGTTCAACATAATAAAGAAACTCATACATACACAACATAAGGATGAGTAAAATGACATAATTTTCATTTTTGGGTGAACTATACCTTTAAAAAGAACTTTCTGTCATTTGAATTTCCTAAAACATGGTTGGGCGTTGGGTCAGAAAGGGACCAACCAACCCATGGATGGTTTCAACCCAAAATGCTGGGTTGTTGTAAGCCATTGTTGGGTCAAATATAGAAAGTGTTTTGGGTTCATTTAATCCAGTGGCTGGCTGGGTTTGTCCCTTTTCGACGCAACATTGTTAAAAATAACCCAGCATTTTTTGTCTCTTCTCTCCATATTGTCTTTTTAACCCAGTTTGATAAGTGCTACCTGTAGGTTGTGCACCAAAATATCTTGATAATCTGATGGGACGTGCCATTGTGTATATTTATTGAGGCTGAGGCAGGGGTAGGGGGTGGCAGTTCAGAAGTGAAGAGACCCACAAAGGGTTAAAGGTTCCCCCTCTGAGGACATCGGAGTTGAAGGGTTTCTCAGTGTCGATAATTTGTCTAGAATAACTGCTGTGAACCGCTTGCCTTTAAAAAGAGAAAAAGAAAGCAAAAAGAAAACCCACATTGCTGTAGGTCTATGCTGAAGAAGCACTTCAGCGATCTTAAAGGGCTCTTGCTGTCAGAATGGAATTTGGAGTGACCACAGAACAGTCGTCCTGCACATGAATGTCGCTCTCATATTCTGTTTCATCTATGTTTATACACTCAAACAGTTGTCAATTAAAAATGAAACATGAATAGCTGCCTTTAAAGACTCATGGGTAATGATTTTTTTATGATTGCAAATCCTTATAAGGCCCTCTTGCATGCCAGGTTTACTTACGATAAGACATCCTTGGAAATGTTCAAACATAATAAATGAATGCATATATAAAATGCACTTTTTTAAATATTCTTCAGATGTTAAAGGTTCTCAGTCAGATATGGTTCTTCTAATCTATGGCATTATGAAGCACCTTTATTTTTAATAATGTATGTATATGTTTGTCTTCACTAATAAAGTATGCACTTTAATTTGATGTTTTCTTTTAGTTTGGTATTGATAGTGAGTTGAAAGCATTTGATTTTTGATTCTCTGATGTGGTCTGCCAGTAACAGGTTGTCCAGCTTTCGTTTAGTTATATCTTTGGCTGATGGTGACCTCTAGTGGTTCATCAAGAAACCGAGTTTCAAAGCTGCACAGTTTCAAGCTCTGGTAGATATGGACTGAGGCCAAACACATATTTCGTTTAAGATCTTATTGGTGGATCAATATAATTTAATTGGATAGTGCCCCATTTTTAAAGTGCTTAAAAAAAAGTGCATCAATCCATCAAAATGTCTTTTGAAATGAAGCACTTGTTTTTTTTATGTTGGATCAGATTAAATCCTTTAAAGCAACACCAAAGAGTTTTTTTTACCTTAAAATAACGCTTCCAAAAAAGTTTCAGTGGTTCATCCACTCTAAACAGGGTGAACGGCACTTTCACATTCGCTTTGCAGCCCTCTATCGGCCAAAACCGCACTAAAGAAGTTTCCAACCGTCGGGTAGTGGTCCTGTAGTCCGAGTGAATACTACAAAAACTTGCTTTACGGCAGACCTACAATCCAATCAGAGCCAGCTATGCCTCAGTATTTATGACAGTGGGTAATGGACAATTACGCTTCTAACCTGTAGGGGGAGCAAAGAGCCAAAACTCTTTGGTGTTGCTTTAACATTCTTTAGTCCTGCACATGAAAAGAAAATCTTCAACAAGAAAAACTGAATATATTAAATAAAAATGATTGTTAAAGTTTTTTTCATTATAAGGAGTTTCTTTGCCATGGTTTTTAAAGTATGTAGTTTATATTTATAAAAATAAATTAGGGATGCACCGATACCACTTTTTAAGGATCGAGTACGATTACCGATATTTTTTCACTGGTACTCGCCGATACCGATGCATGTTTTTCTTTTTTTTCATGTGGCAATTGTCCAATAACCTCCAAGGGCAAAACCAAGGACGCCATGCATGTAATTTTTACCTGCCTGTCACAAAGCTGTCAAAGTGCTAAAGAAATCACAGACAACAAGACAATCAAATTTGTCATGAAGTACGTCACATGAGGTATCGGTCTTTAATATCTGGGTATGTTTACGAGTGTGAGTACCAGTACATGAGCTTGGTATCAGGCCCGTTACCGATACTGGTTTCGGTATCGGTGCATCCCTAAAATAAATCATATAATCATATAATATACATATATATATAAATATATAATTCTTCAGTTTTATTATCTGTATTTTGTTGTGTTACATTGTTTGTTAATATACTACAAGACAATAAAAATAAAGACTTTTAAGTGTGCAGACATCTTTATTGTCTGGCACCTTATTGATCGTGAGTGCGGTGTAACTCTTCTATTAATATATTACAGGACACAAATATTCTTGCTTACATGTTCATGTTCAACTTTCTGGTCATTATTTTGCCCCTGTGAAAAAATTATCTTTGACTTTAAGTAGTATGGTTTTGTGTTATTTGTTTGTACTTTTCTTTAAGACTTAGGAAGACTTCTTTAAGACTATAGCTACTTATTTTAAGTTGGTCAAATTGTGTTACATTTTTGGGGATTTCTTGAGTAAAACCTTTAAACATTATTTACACTTTAACATATTCACTAAATTTAGGGTAAACTCCCCTTCCACTTGAGCAATAGCAGAAAACTGCAGGATCTCTTAAACCTAAATAAAATTAAAAATCCTAATTTGTAAATTTTTAAAGAAATTTGTCTTTTTACTTCATTCTGCTCAAAAACACTCAAGATGTGTTTTGTCTAAATAAGACATTTAGTCCTGAACAATGTTAAAACTTAATTTTTTTTGTCCATATTTTCTGTATTTTCTGTTTGTATCTTAATAAAATAGATTGAAAAATAAATATGGATAGACATTAAAACTTCTAAAACAACAAGTCTGGTAGTGGTGGCTAAGACTTTTGCACAGTACTGTATCTTATTTTTCTAAAATCTAAATTTTAATCTATATTTTGTTGTGTTCGATTCTTTGTGAATATACTACAAGACAAAAATATTCTTGCTTATGTTCATGCAGTCCTCTAAAGTACCAAGGATAATTTTAGGTCAGCATAGACACAACTTTGTGGTTATTATTTTGCCCCTTGCCAAAAAATCTCATCACTCAATACAAAATAATCTTTGACTTTAAGCAGTAGGGTTTCGTTTTATTTACTTTAAGACTTAAGAAGACTTCTTTAATAGTTACTTATTTTAAATTGATCAAATTGTGTTAACTTTTTGGGGATTTCTTAAGTAAAACTTTTACCCAGTATTTACACTTAAACATATTCACTAAATGTAACTTCATTTAAGGGTTAACTTTGTAAATGTTATAGTGTCACTTCACTCATTTCAGTATGTTAATGCTCCTATAGCGCAACAAATAAACAGCAAAGTTATATAAGAGAAGGTCTCCATTGGCCCCCTCTGTGAGCTCAGACGCAGTTGCCAAAGGCTAAATTCCGTGTTTTCAGACCTCATGCTGTTAATTGAGGTCATGATGATGTCATAAGAACAGGAGGGTCTCTGCACTGTTCTTCAATGTTCGGGCACACCAGGTAAACTACAGCGACCCCCTCCTCACCTGACCTGCTGCTGAGGTCAGCATCTCTAAATCCACACATATGAGATGGATGACTCAAAGGTCTTGAAACCATGTTTGGCCCACAAGTTTTACACCTACAGAAACTTTGTAGTTTTGACAAAACCGTTTACGTGTACACGCGAGAAAAAGAAAATTGTATTGCTCAGTAGTTGCTCTTTCATCACTTCAGTCTCACCCCAACGAGTAAAAGCCCGACCAAGTGGGACTCTTTTCTGGTTCCTAACGCGGTCAGATTCTCTTTTCCTTTTCCTACTCTCTTCCGAACGCGCTTTCTTAACTTTTAATTCGTTTAGCATCAAGTCTCAAATTCGCGCGTGCAGTTGTTGTTATGGGCTTGATCGACTTCAAGCGGCGCTGCAAGAACCGACGGTCGGTTGATGCGATTTTTTTAAATAAATATCAAGATTTTAAACGTTATAAACTATAATAATTAGCCTCCGGTAACGTTGCCATCTTGGACTCGTGGTGAGCACTAGTTGCCATGGGTACGTTGCGCAGTGAATCGCGTGAGTCCAAGATGCCGTCATTACCGAAGCAAGTTATTATAGTAATATCGATATAAATATTATAATATGCACCGATAACCCGCAAAAGACATTTATTAACCCCTTGGAGCCGTCTGGACTACTTCTGTGGACTTTTTTGGGCTTCAAAATCAGAAGTTGTTCCCTGATCCCTGTTTTCTCACTTTATAAGCTTGGAAAAGCAAAGACATTTGCTAAAATAACTCCAAATGTGTTTGTCTAAAAGATGATGGAGATATGTATCTCGGATTAATTGAGGTTGAGTAAATCATGGGGTGATTTTGATATTTTGCGTGATTATCGCTTTAAAGGAGACATATCATGCTAAATCCACTTTCTTAGCTCTTAAATGCATTTTGTTGTATATTTGTAGTGTTTAGAAGTACATAAAAGTTGAAATTAGTCTCTTCAGGTGCTTTGTTGATATCTTTATATTCTGTTTTGGTCATATTTTCCAACCGGTTCTGATTTTTCTATTATCTATTACGTTTTTTGAACAATTACGTCACAGTATTTGAAGCGGAACTGCTAAATAAGGACATCGACTTCCAGCCCAACACTACGAGCAATCCGCCATTTTTTATTTCTCGCTGCGATATTGTAGTCCAAGCTCAAGGATGCAGAAGTTACGAGAGAGTAAATCAAAATGTTCGGTTGTTGAACCTGTGCCTGGTTGAGTTTTATTTTTCGCGGAAATGTCATTTTTTAGTGCGCGAAGCACTTCAAGGATAACTATTTCACCAACCTCCACCAGTATAAAGTAGGATTTGCCGATAGACTTCGTCTGATTGAGGGGTCAATTACTTCTATCTTTGGAGACGACGAGCAGAGCACTTCGGTAAGCTGTAAATAACTTTAAAAACAGTAAAGTACACGGTTGTCATGGTTTAGCAGTGCTGTTTCTCAATCCGAAGGCTGCAGCCTGTGGATGTCGGATGTGGTCATCAACCCGGGATTAAGTTATAGCATATTACAACAACTTACAATTAACTAAGAATAATAGTCAACTTTATAATTGTTAATATTCTGAAATAAGACAGCCGGCATTAACACACCATTACGATACCTCCATACGAAGACGTTGTTCTGCAGGTCCGTCGTCTTCATTTTCATCTCGCTCCATTTCTGACTCTGGCGCGAACATATAAGGCTGGATGGACAAGTCTTCCGTTGTTGACATTTTGTGAATAAAGAGTGAATAAAAAGTTTCTGTGCCGCTAGATAACAGTACCTCTGCTATAAAACTACAAAAATGGCAGAACGGGGTGGAGTTTAACCGAGTGTCACCTCTGCAACCTGGAGAGAGGGCAGGGTATGACGTGCATTTAAAAAGACAGCACCAAAATGAGTTGCTCTCAGATGCACATCAGAAAAGGGGTAGAAAGGGGGCCTGTGGGGCTATAATAATGAGGAATTCAGACCCAAGCATTGCAGTTTCGCTTTATATAGACCACAAATAGATGATTTATATGTTTATATAAGGACAGATTTAAAAGCATGATATGGCTGCTTTAAGTTATTGTGTCCTTAACCACTTTAAACTTTTCTTACGACTGACTCAGTCTGTTTTTGTTAAATAAATAAAAAAATAATGCACAATATAGCCACCAGGTGAACTTAAAGGTAGTCGATCTGACCTGTTACTAAACGTGTAAGGCTGTCTGTTTCACTGTAGACAAATTGTTCTCCATCACTGATTCCACGTAAATCGTAAATGTGCTACTACCAGGCCATGAGGTGGTTCACCTAAACGCATTTTCTGCAGAGATGCACAGCTGGGGTGTCACAGACGTCCCCTTGCTTTCCCCAGCGGGGTCTCCTCTGCGTCAGAGATGGCTCGTGATGGTCAGGGTCTATAAAGACAATTCCAACAACAGCGTGGCTCTCAACAGGGGCTTTACGTTGAGTCATTGCTAAGTATAACCTTTTATCAACAACTAGAATTTCACCCAACCGATAGAAAGGTTAAAGCTTAAAGTAGACCTGACCATAACACCTTCTGACAGTTTCCTCAAGGAAATTACTCTTCTTTATGTGGCCTGTCTGAACACAAGACACCAAACCCTTGAATATTAAAGGAACAGTATGTAAGAAATTTATATCAATTAATCATTAAATGACCCTGAAATGTCACTAGACATTAAGAAATCATTTTCATTTCAAATACTCATATCACTCACAACAGCGGTCCGGCCAGGATATTGTCATTTAAAAAGTGGAGTTGCAGCCCTCAACTGATGTTTATGTTGTCGTTTGGTATATTGGCCACCAGCTGTGTGATTGCAGTACCAGTTTTAGCCACACGTTTTGTGATTGCAATACCAGTTTTGGCCACAATCCTACATACTGTTCCTTTAACTGTGCTCAAGACTGATTTCAAGAAATCCAGGTTCATATGGCTTTTAAACATTTGCTAGGGCTCCAAAAGAAATACGATATGTGATACAATAGTGTTCGTAAAGTCAATATTAACTTCATTAAGAAGAAGAATATTTAAAAACAGAAAATTGTATAACAACTATGTTTTGTTTTATTTTTTTATTATTGATCATCTACTCCCGTCAGAGTGCACACAAGTGCTAACATTCATGTGCCAGACTTTTTGCTATGACATTTTATCTATAACTTTAACTATATAGCTTTCGAGATATTAACATATGGTAATATGGTAGGGCTGTGTAACTGTAAAAATCGTACAATACGGTACGCATCGCGATATGTGTTGCGATACGTTGCGGTACTGCTAGGCGGGGCGGTATATTATGCCATTTCCTATTTTAGGAATATAATAGGTTATAATTTTTAGGAAGCTGTCATTGGGAACATACCACTATATGCAAACCGTAGCAAAAAACACAGTTCCCACATCTTAGTTAACTTCAAATTCAAGGACCTTTCAAGGACTTTCCAGGTCCAATACCCTCAAATTCAAGGACTAAATTGGGGAGACATTTTAAGTGAGAGCAAGGTTACATTGTGTTACCTTCTAAGATACATTGTTACAGTTCCCTTTCGAGGGAACTAACGCTGCGTCGCTTCGGTGACACTTTGGGGACGCCTCCAGGGGTAAGTGCGTATGTGTATATCAAATTTAACCAATGGTGAGGCTTAACGACAAAGACAGGGGGACGCGGGAGCCAGGAAGTATATCACTATCTGAAATATTGCCAAAGACGGCGTTACAGGGACGCAGGAAGTATGGCAAGGGAGACGCAGCGTCTCGTTCCCTTCTAAGGGAACAACAGTTACATACGTAACCCTAGACATTTTCATGTGTCAAACACAACTATGCAAAAAAGCATTTTGGTATGAATCAACATTCGCATACAGAAGATATAAGCATTTAAAGCCAACAGTTTAGCACGTGTGCTTAAAAAGTCTAGAATATTTATGATATTATCCTACACTACACAGGGAATAATATTAATTTTTTCCAGAAAACTTCTTGCATGAAATAAGTTCAAGCACTTTCAATTACCTGTATCTATGCATGTATATTTTCAAAAGCTTCCCAGGGCCTTGAATGTTTTCCCCCAGATTCACAAACTTTCAAGGATTTCAAGGACCCATGGAAACCTGAAAAAAATTGTGACGTATTTGTATGCAAGTACTTCTTTCCCTTTTTAAGTTTAGAGATAAGAAGAATGCTAGGTAGTGGTCGGGATGTAAACTCCAAACAAAACAACTGCCTTAAATCTCATCAATATTCATCAATATTCATCAATATTGTTTTTATCGATACAGTATAGCCAACTTCACTTATGGAGTGAAAAATGATATTTAAATGTTTATAGGGAATAATTATGTCTGTAATATATTTGTTTTGTAAATCTTTATAAAATCTGAATTTTTAAAACAAAATCTCAGACCTCGCAGTCCATTCAAGGTACATTTATCAGTTTGTGTGTTCCTTGAGATTGTACCCATGACCTTGGTGTTGCTAGCTCCAGGCTCTACCAGTCGAGGCAAATGAATCCTTTAATTGAGTACATGTCATGACACCAGTCGCACACAACACACATTGCATAACCGGACAGTTTACATATCCAGAAATGTTGTAATGCTTAGTAGCCACCTGCATATTTATCTGGAGCAAGGGCTCGCATTGCTCAGGTGCAGGTCTCATTTGTACAGCTGTGTGTACTGGAGACGAGCCAGAGCTCTGTTCTTGAAAGATTTTAGATTAGAAGAACCCACATCAATACCATCGTCACACAGAAGGTCTGTGACACAGTTTTAGTTTTTTTTTTATGTGGCTTCATGTAACAGAGAGTCCATAATGTCATTTCAAGCTTTAGTTTAAAAATAATAAAAATCAAACGCTTTCAAAAACGTTAACGTAATTTGCAGTGTTTATGTTGTACATTATTGTGAGCCACAATCGTATTTATTAAAGATGCACTGATATATATCGGGCAATAATCGGTATCAGCCAGTCCATATTTTTCACACTATAAAAAAGCCTTTAAGAAGCATCACAAGACACAAGTTTGATGTTCAGTGTTGACAGTAATTAACTAAATGTAAATCATTTATAAAATGTAATACTATTTTAATGTTTAGAATTTGTTTATAACTTTAAAACAATTTGTTGAAACAGAAAGAAATAAAGGTTTTTTTTTGCATTTCTTACAAAATTGTGTCATTGATCGTCATGAACTTAAAGGGGACATTTCACAAGATTTTTTTAAAGATGTAAAATAAATCTTTTGTGTCCCGAGAGTGTGTATGTGAAGTTGTAGCTCAAAACACCATATAGATAATTTATTATAGCATGTTAAAATGACACTTTATAGGTGTAAAAAAGTGTGTTTTGGGTGTGTCCTTTAAAATGCAAATGAGCTGACCTCTACACTAAATGGCAGTGCCGTGGTTGGATATTGCAGATTAATGGGCGGTATTATCCCCTTCTGACATCACAAGGGGAGCCAAATTTCAATGACCTTTTTTTTCACATGCTTGCAGAGAATGGTCTACCAAAACTAAGTTACTGGGTTGTTGTTGTTTTTTTTTCATATTGGATAGGTTGATAGAAGCACTGGGAACCCAATTATAGCACTAAAACATGGAAAAAGTCAGATATTCATGATATGTCCCCTTTGAGAAAGTATAAAAGGTATAACCACCCAACTATCTGTAATTAGTATCAGTAGACATCACTCCTCATAATTGGTTATCAAGGACTATGCGAGAGACCCCATCCTAAAAAAATATATCTATTTAAATATGAAGAGTTTGTTTCCAAAACGCAATAAACGCCATTAAAAAAAAAAATTTGGTACCACCAAAAAAAAATCAGTATTGTATTAGATCAGTATTAAAAAGTCAATTCTTATCCTCTTACACTCTGAGGCTATTTTGGGGATTTTTACCTGGATTTGGCCTACCCAATTTCAAAAGCTTCTCATACCCACATGCAGAGGTGCACATACAAAAGTTTGGTATCATTTTACAGGAAACCCTTTGAAATTACATAAAACACTGTTAAAAGTGCTCAACATGGTTGTATGTGTTGTCAGTCTTCTAATAAACACAAAAACAAATAGGCGCTTTTTGATGTTTTTTTTCTAAAGTCTGTATTTAAAAGTGTATAACTCTGGCCCTGAGTGGTAACGAAACCTGCAGACAGTTTTGTTTGATTCCAGCAATTGTCAGCTTACAGAGGAAAAAGGAATTTTTTCTCTATCATAATCTATGCAAAAGTTACTTTACTCCAACTGATGGGAGGAATAATACGCTTTTTGTATACAATTTCTGCCTAAAAATATTTGAAGTGCTCCCATAACCACATACAGTGGAATAAATGCAAAATCTTTATATCATTTTAAAGAAAACCTTTTGAAGTTACATAAAAAGCTGCTGTTTGTGACAAATTTTGTTATTTATGTTGTTTTTCAAATGATGAAACACCAAATTTTCTTTTTTATGTTGTAAATACTGTCTTTGATAGTGTATAACTCTGGTTCTGGATGCTCTAGCAGACTGCAGACAGTTCAGTTGTTAGCAGCAGCAGACAGTAAACACACAAAAAAGAATGAACTCTTTCGCATGTCGCATTCAAAAGTTATTCTCATTTTACTGAAGGGTGCGAAAATACATTTTTCATATAAATATTAATTTTTTGTTTTGCACATATAATAAATAGCAAGGGATTAATTATGCACACAACCAAAGAAAAAGCTGTGAATGGACTCATTGTTTAGAGTAGGACCTAAAATAAAAGATGGTGTATCATTTGTGGCTATCTGTGCTATCTGAGGTAGTTCACACTCAAGTTTCACATATGTTTACAAAAGACCATTTTTTACCTTATTATTCATTCAACGATTGTTGGATATGTGTTAATTATAGAGCAAACTACTAATACTTGAAAAATATGAAATATGTAAATATTAAATCATATAATAAATTGTTGGGGGGTGATAGTGTAAATTAAGTGTAAATAACTTTCTTACAGTAAAAGATATCTCAAAGTGATGCATATCTGCAGAAAGTAGAGAGTCTAAGCTTTCAAACAGTATCTCATATGTGGTACTGGGTCCATGACAGACCATTAAAAATTAAAGGAATATTTTATATTAAGTCAAAATAAGATAATTCTGGACCCGGTACAGGGTCCACAGAGTCAAACAAGTTATACAAAATCCGATATCCGCCGTGTTATTCTGTCGTCTTTTCTCCCTTTTCCCCAAAACACGATATACGCCAGTCCTCCTCCTCTGCAGAATGCAATAAATCCGCTCAACAAATCACAGCGCACCATTCCACGCATTGTAAACAATAATGACGGCAATTTGTATAGACACGAAATCCTAGTTGTCCTCATCTACTTTGTACTTCGTGATCAACAAACAAACAAAAACAAAATAATACTTTTGATGGAATTGATAAACCTGTGATGGTTTTCTGTGGCGGGAAAGAAACGTAAGAAAAAAAATTCGGCTGTTGCTTGTTCTCCCGACAGCATCAAGCTTCTGTCATGCTAACACATTGACC